>NC_083223.1:4477328-4772872 GCF_032191835.1 Heteronotia binoei
TGTCACATAAGAACATAAGAGAAGCCATGTTGGATCAGGCCAATGGCCCCTCCAGTCCAACACTCTGTTTCACATAAGAACATAAGAGAAGCCCTGTTGGATCAGGCCAATGGCCCCTCCAGTCCAACACTCTGTGTCACATAAGAACATAAGAGAAGCCCTGTTGGATCAGGCCAATGGCTCCTCCACTCTGTGTCACATAAGAACAGAAGAGAAGCCCTGTTGGATCAGGCCGATGGCCCCTCCAGTCCAACACTCTGTGTCACATAAGAACATAAGAGAAGCCCTGTTGGATCAGGCCAATGGCCCCTCCAGTCCAACACTCTGTGTCACATAAGAACATAAGAGAAGCCCTGTTGGATCAGGCCAATGGCCCATCCAGTCCAACACTCTGTGTCACATAAGAACATCAGAGAAGCCATGTTGGATCAGGCCAATGGCCCCTCCAGTCCAACACTCTGTGTCACATAAGAACATAAGAGAAGCCCTGTTGGATCAGGCCAATGGCTCCTCCACTCTGTGTCACATAAGAACAGAAGAGAAGCCCTGTTGGATCAGGCCGATGGCCCCTCCAGTCCAACACTCTGTGTCACATAAGAACATAAGAGAAGCCCTGTTGGATCAGGCCAATGGCCCCTCCAGTCCAACACTCTGTGTCACATAAGAACATAAGAGAAGCCCTGTTGGATCGGGCCAATGGCTCCTCCACTCTGTGTCACATAAGAACAGAAGAGAAGCCCTGTTGTATCAGGCCGATGGCCCCTCCAGTCCAACACTCTGTGTCACATAAGAACATAAGAGAAGCCCTGTTGGATCAGGCCAATGGCCCCTCCAGTCCAACACTCTGTGTCACATAAGAACATAAGAGAAGCCATGTTGGATCAGGCCAATGGCCCCTCCAGTCCAACACTCTGTGTCACATAAGAACATAAGAGAAGCCCTGTTGGATCAGGCCTATGGCCCATCCAGTCCAACACTGTACATAAGAACATAAGAGAAGCCATGTTGGATCAGGCCAATGACCCATCCAGTCCAACACTCTGTGTCACATAAGAACATAAGAGAAGCCCTGTTGGATCAGGCCAATGGCCCCTCCAGTCCAACACTCTGTGTCACATAAGAACATAAGAGAAGCCCTGTTGGATCAGGCCTATGGCCCATCCAGTCCAACACTGTACATAAGAACATAAGAGAAGCCATGTTGGATCAGGCCAATGACCCATCCAGTCCAACACTCTGTGTCACATAAGAACATAAGAGAAGCCCTGTTGGATCAGGCCAATGGCTCCTCCACTCTGTGTCACATAAGAACAGAAGAGAAGCCATGTTGGATCAGGCCGATGGCCCATCCAGTCCAACACTGTGTGTCACATAAGAACAGAAGAGAAGCCATGTTGGATCAGGCCAATGGCCCATTCAGGCCAACACTCTGTGTCACATAAGAACAGAAGAGAAGCCATGTTGGATCAGGCCGATGGCCCATCCATTCCAACACTCTGTGTCACACACTGGCCAAAAAAACCAGGTGCCATCAGGAGGTCCACCATTGGGTCCTCTGTTTGGTGTAGTGGTTAAGCGTGTGGACTCTTATCTGGGAGAACCGTGTTTGATTCCCCACTCCTCCACATACAGCTGCTGGAATGGCCTTGGGTCAGCCATAGCTTTCACAGGAGTGGTCCTTGAAAGGGCAGCTGCAGTGAGAACCCTCTCAGCCCCACCCACCTCACAGGGTGTCTGTTGTGGGGGGAGAAGATATAGGAGATGGTAAGCCGCTCTGAGTTTCTGATTCAGAGGGAAGGGTGGGGTATAAATCTGCAGTCGTCTTCTTCTTCATGTGCCAAAACAGATGTCCTTGCCCTGATCTGGATAGCCCAGGCTAGTTCAACCCTGTCAGATCTTAGAAGTTAAGCAGGGTCAGCCTTGGCTACTATTTGGAAGGGCAACCTCCAAGGAATATCAGGGGGTGACGAGAGGCAGACAATATCAAAGCACCCCTGAAACGTCTCTTGCCTTAAAAACGAGTCTAGCTCGCCACCTAATTGTGCATAACGCTAAAAGAGCTAGACGTTCTAGCTGCCAGACAATCTTAGGATCTCCCGGTTATCCTACATAAAAATGTCATATGATCAGGGGTTATTTTGTAGAAGAAGAGGTCCCGGAGCTCATTAGCACTATGCATTTGTATATGCCGCACACCCCTGACATCACTGGATGCTAAATTATATCAGTTCAGCATATCAGTTTAGGGGAGAGGGATGGTGGCTCAGTGGGAGAGCATCTGCTTGATAAGCAGAACGTCTCAGGTTCAATCCCGGGCATCTCCAACTAAAAAGAGTCCAGGCAAGTAGGTATGGAAAACCTCAGCTTGAGAACCTGGAGAGCCGCTGCCAGTCTGAGTAGACAAGACTGACTTTGATGGACCCAGGGTCTGATTCAGTAGAAGGCAGCTTCATATTTGGGGAGGGACGGTGGCTCGGTGGTAAAGCATCTGCTTGGTAAGTGGAAGGTACCAGGTTCAATCCCCGGCATCTCCAACTAAAAAGGGTCCAAGCAAGTAGACGTGAAAAAACCTCAGCGTGAGACCCTGGATTGCCACTGCCCGTCTGAGTAGACAATACTGACTTTGATGGACCGAGGGTCTGATTCAGTAGAAGGCAGCTTCATATGTTCATCTACCTTAAAACGCTTCTGGAATCATAACTGTCTTCATAGAACCTGACTCCCATCATACTTCTAAAATTATTTTCTCCTATGTGGCCACAAGTAGTATGATGAAGATTTCCATCTGTCTGCTTTATATGTTTTGGTTATTTTCCCGGGGGGGGGGGGGATATTAGAAAGTTTGTCAAATCTTAGCATTCAGCAAAATTCTCATGGGGGGGTTGAACAATGGAGCCCAAAAGCAAGATTTTTTTTTGAGGGGGTGGGGGTTAAGAAAGAAAGAGCACAGTAAAATGTAGAGGTTCTGGAGCTCTGCTCCAGTGTGCTCCTGGCCAAAATGAGGTCTGCATATGATAATAAATAAAATAAACATCGGTATATAATGTGCAACTGAAAACTGCTCTTAAGACCCACGCAGTTTTATTCAAGGTACTAGTTTTCGTTGTGCATGCATACTTCTTCAGATGCACACAAAAGCTTATACCTTGAATAAACCTCTGTGGGTCTTAAAGACGCCACAGTTCTCAGACTTTGTTCTGCTGCTTAAGACCAACACAACTACCCACCTGAACCTATCTTCTTGTGACGGTGTAAGGGACAGGTAGTTGTTAGTCCCATACTCTTGCAATTCAACCTTTCTGGTCTAAACGTGATACACGCGTCTAGTTAAAATTCAGAGGGGAAGACATTTCCACTGCCAATCAGGAATGCGGTCAATGTTTGTATTTCTACAGCAAAACGACACACATTCTGGGTTTTTCCATAGAAAGAGTTCACTAGTTTTTGGGACAAGTCTCTAGAAAAAGCTGACAAGCCTCACTGACGTGACCCTCGCCCAGGCAAGGGGGGCAGAGATCACGACAGTCCAATTATAGCATCTTGCCGGAAGAGCCTCCACACTTCTGGGGGGCGGGGAGGGGGCAGACTGGAAAGAACTTCCAAACTGCCAGTGGCAGCAGCTGAGCCGGGCTTTTGTTTGCCCTTCCTGTCCCAGCTATGTGTCCTGGGCGTGGCCAAAAGAGGAGTCAAAGGGCAAAAACCAAAGGTCTCTTGGCCCTTGGCTCTTCGCCTGCGGCTTGTATCCTTTGGCTTTGGGCAGCTGGCCTGCTGGATTCTGGTTGCTGTTAGCTTTTGGTGTCTTATTTTTAACCCTTAAACTGTTAATTTGTTTTCCTTTATCTCCTTCACTAACGATCATTGATAATACTCCCTACCTTTGTGTGTGTGTTTTATGTGTTCATGATCTTATACTTCTATATATTTATATTGTTTTATTTAAGCATATGTGTGTGCATATATTTGTTGTTGTTCAGTCGCACAGTCGAGTCCGACCAAGTCACACCAGGCCCTCCTGTCTTCCACCATCCTCCGAAGTCTGCTCAAATTCATGTTTGTTACATCAGTAACGCTGTCCAGCCATCTCCTCTTTTGCCGTCCCTTTCTTCTTTTGCCTTCTGTCTTTCCCAGCATCAGGGTCTTCTCCAGGGAGAGCTCCCTTCTCATTGGGTGGCCAAAGTATTGGAGCTTCAGCTTCAGCATCTGACCTTCCAGGGAACAGTCTGGCTTGATTTCCCTTAGGACTGACTGATTTGATCTTCTTGCAGTCCAAGGGACTCTCAAGAGTCTTCTCCAGCACCACAGCTCGAAAGCATCTATTCTTCTGCACTCATCGTCTGCCATCCCCTTCTTCTTTTGCCTTCTGTCTTTCCCAGCATCAGGGTCTTCTCCAGGGAGTGCTCCCTTCTCATTTGGTGGCCAAAGTATTTCAGCTTCAGCACCTGGCCTTCTAGGGAACAGCCTGGGTTGATTTCCCTTAGGACTGACTGTTTGGGTCTTCTTGCAGTCCAAGGGACTCTCAAGAGTCTTCTCCAGTGAGCGCTCCCTTCTCATTGGGTGGCCAAAGTATTTGAGCTTCAGCTTCAGCATCTGACCTTCCAGGGAACAGTCTGGGTTGATTTCCTGTAGGACTGACTGATTTGATCTTCTTGCAATCCAAGGGACTCTCAAGAGTCTTCTCCAGCACCACAGCTCGAAAGCATCTATTATTCTGCGCTCAGCCTTCCTTATGGTCTAACTCTCACAGTCATACACTACTACTGGGAATACCATAATATATATGGGGTGTGTGTATATATATGTGTGTGTGTGTGTGTATTTTTTTAAATTTGCAATATACGTTATTGGATTTAATTACTTAAATACATACTATTTAATATAAATATTATAAAAAATTGTTAGCTGCCCTGTGGACCTCCAGGAGGGTTATGATATAAATAAAATACATTAAATAAAGAACATCAAAATATAAAACCATTTTTTAAAAAAATCACTATTTATTTGTTTTAGTCAAGATTTAGGTCCAATTTCGACAACCCCACTCCTCCACTTGCACCTGCTGCAATGGCCTTGGGTTAGCTATAGCTCTGGCAGAGGTTGTCCTTGAAAGGGCAGCTGCTGTGAGAGCCCTCTCAGCCCCACCCACCTCACAGGGTGTCTGTTATGGGGGAGGGAGGTAAAGGAGATTGTGAGTCACTCTGAGACTCTTTGGAGTGGAGGGTGGGATATACATCCAATATCTTCATCTACCCCATAGGGTGTCTGTTGTGGGGGAGGAAGGTAAAGGAGGTTGTGAGCCGCTCTGAGACTCTTCGGAGTGAAGGGCAGGATATAAATCCAATATTTTCTTCTTCTTAAATACCGCTGTCTTCGGCTGTCTCCTGAAGATCGAAAGTGAAGGAGGCTCTTCCATCATGGTGGGGCTGCCACTGAAAAGGCCTTCTCTAGTTTATCCTCCAAACAAGCTTCTCTGATTTTAACTCTCATGCAAAAACATATTTATATGTTAAATGGTTTTCAATGTGCTAATGTTTTCACCTTTGGGACCTTGAACTAAGTGGAAGTGCAGACTAAATACTGTTGTAACAGCTGAATCCTCAAGATTAAGGGTGGAATTCTAGCAGGAGCTCTTTGCATATTAGGTCACCGCCCCCCCCTCCCCGATGTAGCCAATCCTCTAAGATCTTACAAGGCTCTTTTTCTGTAAGCTCCAGGAGGATTGGCTAAATCAGGGGTGTGTGGCCTAATATGCAAAGGAGCCCCTGCTAGAATCCCACCCCTGCTCAAGATGCAATGAATTCCTATGTATTGAAAAAAAGGCCAGTCTATAAACTTGTCCAGTCCAATAAAGTGCTTGTGCTGTATCATTGGTCAGTTGGCTCTGCCATCTGCCTCCATGCTAAGGACATGATTGGATAAGGGTAAAGGGAAGGATCCAGTATTTCATCTTTCAAAAGTCTGCAGAGGGGTCCAAGTCATGATCTACGGAAACATATCTGGGACAGCACAGAGCACTCTCTCACACATACACACAAATAATGGGCTCCCCATCAATATTTTGAATACTCAGCCCCTAAAGATTCTACTGTGCACTGGAGCAGCTGCATATAAATGGATAGGAAGGATGGATAGTTCATATTTTCGCTCTGCATAGGGTTGCCACAGATTACAACTGATCTCCAGGAGACAGATCAGTTCACCTGGAGAAAATGGCCGCTTTGGAAGGTGGACTCCATTGCATTCTGCTCTGCTGAGGTAACTCCCCTTTGATAACCTCACCCATCTCATGCTCCACCCCCCCCCCCCCAAATCTTTAAGTATTCCCAAACCCAGAAATGGCAACTCTGACTCTGTAACTCATAGACATATTTAAATCTACCCCGCTGAAACCAGTCGAGCTTTCCTCTGACTGAGTTCACGTCGGGCTGATAATTTGGGGGACAAGGCACACATTCACAGATTGAAAAGCTCTGTGAAAATTACACATAATATCATCCAATATTCAGAACCCCAAAGCAGCGGCGTTCCCTCTAAGCAGATTTAGGGTGAGCTAGCTCATAGTTTTTTAGCCTCTGGCTCACACATTTTTCTCTTAGCTCAGAAACAATGGCCCCAGAACAAACTAATTGGTGCAGTAGCTCACAACTTTAATGCCCGTAGCCCGCAAAGTAGAATTTTTGATCACAAGACTCCACAATTTAGAGGGGCCCGTTCGGTGTAGTGGTTAAGTCTGCGGACTCTTATCTGGGAGAATCGGGTTTGATTCCCCACTCCTCCACTTGCACCTGCTGGCATGGCCTTGGGTCAGCCATAGCTCTCGTAGTTGTCGTCTTTGAAAGGGCAGCTGCTGTAAGAGCTCTCTCAACCTCAGCTATCTCAAAGGGTGTCTGTTGTTGGGGGTGGGGGGAGTAAAGAAGATTGTGACCGCACTGAGACTCTGAGTGTAGGGTGGGATATAAATCCAATATCATCATCACAATCTTCTCCTCCTTCTTCAGTAGTATGGAATTACTAGCCCTTACTTTGACATTAAAAAGGCACAAATCTAATTCAATCTGGGTTTTTTTAAAATAAACAGACCCCAATTGCCCCTTGATCCCATCTCCCAATCAGTGAGGAAATCCAAAGAAACACTTGTTAGCGAACCGTCACTTAACGAAACAGACTTAATTTAAGAAAGCTCGAGCCTACAAAACATTACCCCTCTCGCTTTCCAGGGCCTGCCCGTTTTCCCTTTGTGCCAGCCTGTTAACTGAGCTCCAGGGATACAAAGTGTTACACAATGGATTGCTCTGTTTTGTCATTCAGAAACCACATTAACGCCAGGTCAAGTTACTAGTCAAACAAACAGAGGAAAACAGATGGCTCAGAGGACAAGAGAAGGATGCTTTTCACTCCTTGCTCTATAAATAAACAGAAAAGAAGCAGAGGTCAAGTAGATTTGTGAATAGAGGCAGAACCTCCCTGTATCCATACATGCCGTTTGAGCGACAATAAGGTCACTGTGCATGGACGGTAACTGTGTCGCCCTATTGTTACTTCATTAACACGTTTTTCATTCTCGGAATCGGTTTATTTTTCAGACGAGTCTGTTCATTTTTGCACTCGGGAAAAGAAACATATGGAATACATTAAAAAAAAAACAGTTAAAAGAGGCTACAAAGACATCATTTCACATATTTAGGTTAGCAGTTTTCAGACTCGTCACTGATAAGTTCTGGGTTTTCTTGAGACGTTTACCAGGGTGGTCCACAGAAACACCTCAGGAAATGTGTCCACGTCGAAATGGTTTCCTGGGGGGGAAATGATTGAAAATCCTGATCTATGACACGTAAAGATGTAGTTGGCTTGAGAATAGGCACTTCTAGACTATTCTCTACAGCTTAGCTTGTGAGGAAGGAGCAACTGCTGATCACACTGTTTTCCACCCTCGTTAGAGGAACACCATCCGATTGTATTGGCAACTCGGTGCACATTAGCGCCACCATCCTGTGGAAAAGTGTAAATCCTTATCTTCAACCCATCAAGAAATGCTCATCTGCTAAATGGAGAAGGCAGAACTGAGCATACGATTCGATTCCCCTTTTGAATAAGGTTGCCAACTACAAGTTGAGGAAATTCCTGGCGATTTTTGGGGTGGGGTCTAGGGAAGGCAGGGTTTAGAGAGGAGAGGGATCTCAGGAGGGTACAATGTTGCACAGACTGCCTTCCAAAGCAGCCATTTTCTCCAGAGGAACTGATCTCTTGTCATCTGGAGATCAGTTCTAATTCGGGAGATCTCCAGCCTCCACGGGGAGGCTGGCCACCACAGTTTTGAAACAACTTCACTGGCAAATAATTTATTGCTAAAGAAGATGATATTGGATTTATATCCCACCATCCACTCCAAATTTCAGTCTAGAGTGGCTCACAATCTCCTTTATCTCCCCCCACAACAGATGCCATGTGAGGTGGGTGGGGCTGAGAGGGCTCTCACAGCAGCTGCCCTTTCAAGGACAACCTCTGCCAGAGCTATGGCTGACCCAAGGCCATTCCAGCAGGGGCAAGTGGAGGAGTGGGGAATCAAACCCAGTTCTCCCAGATAAGAGAGCTATGGCTGACCCAAGGCCGTTCCAGCAGCTGCAAGTGGAGGAGGGGGGAATCAAACCCGGTTCTCCCAGATACGAGTCCGCACACTTAACCACTACACCAAATTGGCTCACCAAATTGAATTGAAGTCACAAAGGCTGCGGTCACACACAATAAATACTTCACCCTCGATACACTATCGAACTGGATTTTACTGTGTGAATAGGGCAAAATCCAGTTGGAAAGTGCATTGGAAGTGGATTGAAAGTGAATTATGTTGTGTGAGAGACAGCAGCCAAAGCCGTTCAGAGCCTGTACATCTGAGAGACCACCTCCACTGGAATAGACCTGTGCCTACAATTCCCTCTTCAACAGACTTGGTTAGCTATTTTGTCTCACACTGGTGAGTAATTTTGGCATTGAGAATCTTTGCAAATGTTCCCCAGTTATGTAATGCCACTTCCAAGGAGATCCATCAGATCCCAGCACTTCCGGCCTTCAAAAAGGTGTGAAACTTGTTTCCCCCCCCAAAAAAAGTCCTTTTAAATAGAAGACAGTAGATTTATACCCCACCCTTCTCTCTTAATCAGAGTCTCAGAGCAGTTTACAATCTCCTTTATCTTCTTCCCCCAGAACAGACACCCTGTGAGGTAGGTGGAGCTGAGAGAGCTCTGACAGAAACTGCTCTTGAGAGGAACAGCTCGGTGAGAACTTGTGATTGACTCAAGGTCACATCAACAGGTGCACGTGGAGGAGTGGGGGATCAAACCTGGTTCTCTCAGACAAGAGTCCATGCACTTAAGCACTACACCACACTGGCTCTCATAGGGTTGCTGACTCCAGGTTAAAATTCTTCCACAATCTGTATGCCCTATACTTAAGGAATAGTGAGAGATTAACCAAGTAGTGGTGGGGAGAGCCCACATGGGTGATGTAATGACATTGCAGCAATGCGCTGACATAACTTACTGTGCTTCTAGAAGTGACAACAGCGCAGTACCAGGGACACGCTAGCTTTCAGGAAAAAAAACCCTATGGTTTTACCATAGAGCTTTTGTTGAAAGCTAGAGCGTAACATGTCACTTCCTGTTTAACCTGGAAGCACTTTGGGCACACTGGAGTGCAGCCAGGCTGCTAGCTTTTCCTCTCCCCGCCCTCAATCGTAGCAGGAAGATTGCCCGGGTAATTCCTGAGAGGCCGGGTAACCGTGCCTATACTGATTTGATCTACAAATACGATTCGTACCGGTTCGTTCCTTGTCCAGACAAAAGTTCAGAAAGAACACTGCACCGTCATCGTGCTCTGACACAAAACAGAGCGCTTGCTAATGATGCCGGCAATGACACAGAACGCCTTTGATCAATCCTTTTTTGCCCTGTGAAATGCCATAAACATACCACCAAATGGAAATCAGGAACAACGGAAGCCTTCTTTTATGAGATACAGGGCTTCGGCAGTCATCTCTTCAAACAGAAAAAAAGTTCAAAGCAAATCAAAATCCGGGGCGAGGGGGGGGGTGCGAAGGGTGAACAACAGAGCAGATTCCAACACTGAAAAAACCGCCAGAGGCTACATGATATCGTATCTATACCCTTCAAAACAACATGCCATTGCCTGGAATTATAACATCCTTCTCCTCCCCACCCCACACACTCTGTATCAGGAGGGGGTTATATTTAAACTCAAAAATGCGAAGGCCTGAGGATTGGGTGCGGGCCTCCCCTCTATACGCAGGACTGCTCAAGAAAACTCATCCTGCTATATATTTACAGCTTAGGGCCAAACTAGACAAAACCCAGTCCTCAAATCCTCCACGGGGAAAGGAAAGGTCCCCTGTGCAAGCGCCAGTCGTTTCCGACTCTGGGGTGACATTGCTTTCACGACGTTTTCACGGCAGACTTTTTACGGAGTGGTTTGCCATTGCCTTCCCCAGTCCTCTACACTTTCCCCCCCAGCAAGCTGGGGACTCCTTTGACCGACCTCGGAAGGATGGAAGGCTGAGTCAACCTGGAGCCGGCTACCTGAACCAGCTTCCGCTGGGATCGAACTCAGGTTGCAAGCAGAGCTTAGGACTGCAGTACTGCAGCTTTAACACTCTGCGCCACGGGGCTCTAGACGATACCCAGTCCTCAAATCCGCCATCGGGACACAGAGCCATTTTAGAGTCCTTTTTTAAAAAAAAATTAAAACCTCTGTGGCGCCCTGATCCCAGTGGAGCCTGTGGAGGAAGGGTGAGAGGCTTCCATCTGTCCCACCTGGGCCATTTTCAACAGCCAAAATGGCCTCTATTTTGGTTCTTGAAAATGATGGAAGTCCTTCGCGCCCATGTCACAAGGCCTAGCAGGACTGAGCTACCATGGAGATCTTAAAAGTTCTGTTGTTGTTAAGACTTTAAAATTCACTGCCACAGGAGGTGGCGGCGGCTGCAAGCTTAGAGAGCTTCAAGAGAAAATTATTTATTATTATTATTGTTGCTGTCGTTATTATTCATTCATTCATTTATATCCCGCCCTCCCCACCGAGGCAGGCTCAGGGCGGCTCACAAATTTAAGGTCACGCAGTTACATGGTGCGACCAAATAAAATAAAACAACGATGAAAACATAAAACATAAAAACAATTGCTAACAAAACATCTACTTATACTGGTATCAAGGTTTCAGGCAGCGATCTGAATGGTGGTTAGCCATTCGAAGAGGTCCTAGGATCGCAATAGCATGAAGAGGTAGACCGTCAGAGATGTTTTTATGGGCCATTCCTGCTGCTGCAGATTGGATAAGCATATGGAGCAGAAGTCCATCAGTGACTATTAGCCACAGAGTATAGATGGAACTCTCTGTCTGGGGCAAGTGATGCTCTGTATTCTTGGTGCTTGGGGGGGACAACAGTGAGAAGGTACTATTGTCCTCGTCCCACTGGTGGACCTCCTGATGGCATTTGGGTTTTATGGCCACTGTGTGACACAGAGTCCAACATGGCTTCTCTTACATTCTTAAAATGGCACCACATCACCATGGCAGATTTGAGCATGCAGTATTGTCTAGTTCAGCCCTTAGACAAAATAATCTCACAGAGCCAAAAAAAAGAATAAGGAAGCAGGATCTATATAAATCATAGCCACCTCAATTATGGCTAAACTCATTTTTGGCATGTTTCTGAGGGAAACATTCAGTCCTACCAGAAATGGATGGACATATCTAATTGTACCAGGTGAAAACACTTCTGAATACCTACGCTTCTCTAGAAACAGAAATCAAATATTTTTGGGAGGTATTTTTTAAAATAATATGCAGGGAAAACTCCAGGGGTGGCCAAACTATAGCTTGGGAGCCACACGTGCCTCTTTCACACATGTTGTGTGGCTCTCAAAGCCCCCACCACCCTGTCAGCCAGCTTGGAAAAGGCATTTCTGTCTTTAAGTCACTTCTATGAGCCCGCCAGCAGCTTGAAGAATGCATTTAAAGTTGCTTTCTTTTGACTTTTCCCTCCCCTCTCCTCATCTATTTGCCCTCCCTCCACCCTCTCCCATCAGTTTTCCTTCTTTCCTCCCTCCCTCCCTCCTCCCTTCCTGTCTTGAGGCTCTCAAACATCTGACATTTGTTCTTTGTGGCTCTTACGTTAAGCTAGTTTGATCAACCCCTGCAAAACTCCGCTACCTGGCATCCTTCCTTCCTCCCTCCCTCCCTCCTTCCTTCTTTCCTGTCTTCCTTTCTTCCTCCCTCCCTCCCTGTCTTGAGGCTCTCAAACATCTGACATTTATTCTTTGTGGTTCTCACGTTAAGCAAGTTTGGTCAACCCCTGTAAAACTCCACTACCTGGCTTCCTTCCTTCCTTCCTTCCTTCCTTCCTTCCTTCCTTCCTTCCTTCCTTCCTTCCTTCCTTCCTTCCTTCCTTCCTCCCTTCCTCCCTCCCCCCCTCCCTCCCCTGGCCACCCCTGCAAAAGTCCTTTTGATTTGGTATAGCAGGTTCTGTGCCGATGCAATTTCACAAAATATCTAATTGTTTACACTTCAGTGTTGCAGGCAAGAACACAAATTACTGGGATCAGAGTCGGAAAGGAATTAGATTAAGATTATTCGGATTCACTCAGGAAGAAATTAGATTTAGCATGTTGTGAGAGAAATCATCCTAAACTTCAGCAGCCTTGGGTAAGTATTACGATTGCAATACTTAGCCCAGTAACCTCTGATAACGATTAAAAATTGCTTTTCAAATATTGCGTGCTTCATGCTCTTGAATCATGAAAAGGAGGAAAAAAATATTTTATTTCTGAAAGGACGAAATGAGAGTACTTCATAGTAGCTTGTGTCAGCCTGCAAAAGACCCTTAGTGCTTCAGGAACTGAAAAATGTATGCCCGCGTAAGGGCTGCAGAGTTCCAGGGGGCAGGATGGGTAGGCTTCCCAATCCCCAGGTCCCAGAGGGGGATCCCCCGGTTTTACAGACTTCCCCCCTCCCCAAGCCAGCTGGCCGGCGGGGGAAGCCCCGCCCCCAGAGCCATCATGCACCTCTATGAACGATTCCCACAGGGAATTATGGGGAATTGATCCGTGGGTATCGGGGGCTCTGGGGGGGGCTGTTTTTTGAGGTAGAGGTGCCAAATTTTCAGTATAGCATCTAGTGCCTCTCCCCAAAATACCTTCCAAGTTTTAAAAGGATTGGACCAGGGGGTCCAATTCTATGAGCCCCAAAAGAAGGTGCCCCATCCATTATTTCCTATGGAAGGAAGGCATTTAAAAAGGTGTGCTGTCCCTTTAAATGTGATGGCCAGAACTCCCTTGGAGTTCAATTATGTTTGTTACACCCTTGTTCCTGGCTCCACCCCCAAAGTCTCCTGGCTCCACCCCCAAAGTCCCCAGATATTTCTTGATTTGGACTTGGCAACCCTAAGGATGGGGGAATCTCCCACCCCCAGATCCCATTGCCCACCTCCACCAGAAGCTGCAGTGGGAGAAAATATTAAAAAAGAAAGATAAGGCTTCATCTGCTTAAAGGAAGTGCTTGCCATAGAGTAGGGGTGTCACTCATGCGGCCTGGATAGAGTTGCCAATCCCCAGGTGGGGGCAGGGGATCCCCTCCCACTTCAGGGTCATCAGAAAGCGTGGGGAGGGGAGTTAAATGTCTGCTGGGAACTCTGTTATTCCCTATGGAGATTTATTCTCATAGAAAATCATGGAGAATTGATCCGCGGGTATCTGGGGCTCTGGGGAGGCTGTTTTTGGGGTAGAGGCACCAAATTTTCAGTATAGCAGCTAGTGCCTCTCCCCAAAATACCCTCCAAGTTTCAAAAAGATTGGACTAGGAGGTCCAATTCTATGAGTCCCAAAAGAAAGTGCCCCTATCCTTCGTTATTTCCTATGGAAGGAAGGCATTGAAAAGGTGTGCCGTCGCTTTAAATGTGACGGCCAGAACTCCCTTTGGTGTTTAATTATGCTTGTCACAGCCTTGATCTTGGCTCCACCCCAAAGTCTCCTGGCTCCACCCCCAAAGTCCCCAGATATTTCTTGAATTGGACTTGGCAACCCTAGGCCTGGAGGGTTCCTATCAGGCCCACGAGCAAGTCTACCTTCTACTTCCTCTCTCTTGCTTCCGTCACAGCTTGCTTTGCCAGGCTTGCTCAATCTCACAGGAGCTACAGAGCAAAGCCTCCATTTTCTTCATTGGTTGAAACTCCTCCCTTGAAGAGGACGGGAGGAGTAATTGCTTGCTTTGCCGGGATGTCTCAATTGCACAGTAGAGCTACTGATCCAAGACTCTTTTCCTCTATGACTGAGACTCTGCCCCCTCTCATTCCCTTGGGAGGGAGGGAAAGAGTCAGAGCTTCCTTTGCCCAGTTTCCTTCATCATACAGGAGAGAGACAAATAAAGTTTATATCTCCACTAATGGCAGGGCCCGACATTGTCTCATTTATGTCAGATCCGTCCCTCATAACAAATGAGTTCGACAAATGAGTTTGAGTGTAGGGGTGGCTCAGTGGTAGAGCATCTGCTCGGTAAGCAGAAGGTCCCAGGTTCGATCCCTGGCATCTCCAACTCAAAACGGTCCAGGCAAATAGGCGTGAAAAGCCTCAGCTTCAGACTCTGGAAAGTCACTGCCAGTCTGAGTAGACAATACTGACTTTGATGGACCGAGAGTCTGATTCAGTAGAAGGCAGCTTCATATGGGACGAATGGTGGCTCAGTGCTAAAATATCTGCTTGGTAAGCAGAAGGTCCCAAGTTCAATCCCTGGCATCTCCAACTAAAACGGGTCAAGGCAAATAGGGTCCAGCTAACTTGAGACCTGGAGAGCCGCTGCCAGTCTGGGTAGACAATACTGACTTCGATGGACCGAGGGTCTGATTCAGTAGAAGGCAGCTTCATACATTCATATGACACCCAGCCATAGAGTTCCTGATGATTCCAAGAGCAACCAAGAAGTGAAAAGTAGAGCTCTAGGAATCACTGAAAACTCTATGGTAAGAAATTGCAGTTTTATCATAGAGTTTCCAGTGATTCCTCCTGCTGGTTGCTTGGGACTGCTTGGCCATACCTCTCCCCACCACCACCACCTTGTTCAGACCACGAGTAAAATCACCACATGCTAACTTCACTGTGGAAGGAAAAGAAGATGAGAATTTTGCTTTCAGTCCTCGCCAAAGCTTCCAAAGCTCCAGATACCGCCGTGTTTGGACAGCTTTTTCCAATTGCTTAACTTGTTTCACCAACGGAGCTATCAGAAAGCATTCTCTAATACAACAAAGCAGATGTAGACTGGGAAATTAGAACCTTTTCCCTGTCAACTACTGGAAACAGCGAACAGTGGCTTTCTTTATGGCTATTGCCCTTTCACATTCCCTTTTGCATAAGCTAAGCGTTATAAGCTGGGCTTTTTTGTTGCAGGAATGCCTTTGCATATTAGGCTACACCCTCCTGATGTAGCCAATCCTCTAAGAGCTTACAGGGCTATTCATACAGGGTCTACAGTAAGCTCTTGGAGGATTGGCTACATTGGGGGGGGGGGTGTACCCTAATATGCAAAGGAGTTCCTGCTACCAAAAAAGACCTGGCTATAAGCAGCGTTCCCTTTAAGCTGAGTTAGTGTGAGCTAGCTCACAGATTTTTAACCTCTAGCTCACACATTTTTGTCTTCGCTCAGGAAAGATGGCCCCAGAGCACACTAATTGATGCAGGAGCTCACAACTTTCATGCCAGTAGCTCACAAAGTAGAATTTTTGCTCACGAGACTCTGCAGCTTAGAGGGAACGTTGGTTATAAGCGATTTTCCCTCACACAGACCGATATCTCACTAGCTTTACCTCGCTCTCGCCCTCCTCTTCTCCTCTTCTCAGCGGAGAACTGAGAACTGCACGCCTCTTTCGTGCACAAACAAGATCCTCTAAAAACCAGTTTTTGTTTGTCGCGTGAAAAAAGGCAAAGCTAGTTGAGGCCCCGGGGCAGACAGTGTGAAATCCGACGGAAGCCTGGCAGAGAAGAGGCGCGCGAGAGCGGCATAAGGCGAGTGGGAAATCGGAAACAGTCTTTCGAACCTTTTCTTTGTCCTCTCAGTCCTCTTCATATCATGCAGCCAACGCAACCCCCAAATTTCAGTTGTGTGACCAGCAGCATGAACACAACACAGGTGCTGAGCACAGTTTCAGTTCTGATACAATCTAAAATAATATCTAGCTGGGTTTCTTTTGGAGGCGGGGGGGGAGGGGTTAGTGGGCGGGATTGTTTTGATTTTGTTTGCTACACCACATTCCTGTCTTAAATATTTTATTCCAATAGTCCTGTAGATACAATATATTGTAAGAGTCTTTTTAATTTTTCTTGAGATGGCACTCTATTTGTGCACCAGAATGACTCTGGAAATCTTTCTTCAGTCGGATTAATAGGGACTAACAGGGCCTTTTTTTGCAGAAAAAGCCCAGCAGGAACTCATTTGCATATTAGGACACACACCCTGATGCCAAAACAACCAGAAATGGGTTTCTGTGCGTTCCTGCTCCCCCCCCCCCCTGGGGGCTATTATTTTTACGAGGGCTTTTTTTTTAGCAAAAACTCCTTTGCATATTAGGCCACACCCCTTTGATGCAGCCAATCCTCTTGGAGCTTACAGTAGGCCCTGTTCTAAGTTCTTGAGTCAGAAGAAAACTGGCGGGATGTATGTGCACTGCCAGTGAGCAGTGGGGAGGGACGGTGGCTCAGTGGTAGAGCATCTGCTTGGTAAGCAGAAGGTCCCAGGTTCAATCCCCGGCATCTCCAACTAAAAAGGGTCCAGGCAAGTAGGTGTGAAAAACCTCAGCTTGAGACCCTGGAGAGCCGCTGCCAGTCTGAGAAGACAATACTGATGGGGGCTCAGTGGCAGAGCATCTGTTGGGTAAGCAGAAGGTCCCAGGTTCAATCCCCGGCATCTCCAACTCAAAAGGGTCCAGGCAAGTAGGCGTAAAAAACCTCAGCTTGAGACCCTGGAGAGCCGCTGCCAGTCTGAGTAAACAATACTGACTTTGATGGACCGAGGGTCTGTTTCCGTATAAGGCAGCTTCATAGGTTCATATGTTCATGCGTGGTAGGGGCTCTGCACATGCTCGCTGGCTGCGGGGCACAAAAATCCCAGGCTTTTTAACGTACCAATTGAGTTCGGCACAGGCACCCTGTTTCCATGGGTGTGAAGCACAGAGACCATGAAGAAGATCTTAAAGAAACGTTTTGCAAAAGAGGATGCAAGCAAGGGTAGTATTTCTAAAGTGATTGAGACGATGCAATGCCTGTGGAAAGTCGACTTCCAGAAAACGCATTCACTCTTCAGTACTTGGGAAGTCAAATGCACTGCTCTCTGGGCAGTAAGATATGAAAGCTTATCCATGGTGAGTTATTCAGCTTTACAAATAGGGTTGCCGATCCCCAGGTGGGGGCAGAGGTCACTTGTGGGATAAAGACAGTCCAACCGAAGTCAAAGCGACCAAGCAACTAAGAACGTATCGAAACAAAACCATACAAATGTGTTCAATAGAAGACTAAATAGCAATAACAATTCCCCAAAAGTTTCCAAGTTCCCTCAAAGGGAACAGACTTCGAATCCTCTTCTAGCATAGGGTGGTCCAACCACATATCTCAACCAAAGGCAAAAGCTCAGGAAAGATATCAAAGCGTTTCTGATGCATCGATAAGTTGGGAAAAGCTGCAAAACCCACAAGATTCTTTTCCAGTGCCTCCTCCCCACTTCCAGACATTGAAATAGAGCTGGGGTGGAGAAGAGAGGGAGGAGGAGGCATGGGGGGACACCATGGGGGGAGGCACAAGAGGCCACACCACCGGGGGCGTGGGGGCACAGTGCCGCAGGGGGGTGCTGTGGATGGGGGTGACAGGCCATCAGTCCGCCTAGGGCGCCATGCGCCTTTGGGCTGGTGCTTACAGGGCTCTTCTTACAGGGCCTACTATAAGCTCTTGGAAGATTGGTTACATTAGGGGGATGTAGCCTAATATGAAAAGGAGTTCCTGCTACAAAAAAAAAAAAAAAAAAAACATTGACAATAACATTTACTTACCTGGCAAAATGATGACATCATCACCAGGCAATGGGATGCTGTTATTGTAGCCACCCCAGTTCTCTGGCACCCCGTCCCAAGAGGCAGAGAGAGACCATCTCGAATGTGAAGGAGGTGGGGATGGAGGTGGAGGTGGAGGAATCGGATCTAGGAGAAAGATCGCACAGCACCAGCACCGGTATCTTAGAAGTCAGCATAACCAAGGCTGCTGCTAAGCATTAGACTATCTTTTCCATCGTCTTTTATAAGTCCAAAACCCACTTTGGGTCTCAACGGGAAAGATGGAGGAGAAATGAAGTAAGTAAAATTAATAAAGATGCTCATTTTTTCAATTAAAAAATCAGCAGTTGAGAATTAACTGCTATATACTATTAGATGATGGATGGATGGATGGATGGATGGATGGATGGATGGATGGATGGATGGATGGATGGATGGATGGATGGATGGACGGACAGACAGACAGAGCAGGAGCTCCTTTGCATATTAGGCCACACACCCTTGTAGCCAATCCTCCAAGAGCTTAAAAAAAAAGAGCCTTGTAAGCTCTTGGAAGACTGGCTACATCAGGGGTGTGTGGCCTAATATGCAAAGGAGCTCCTGCTAGATAGAGAGAGAGAAAGAGAGAGAGAGAGAAAGAGAGAGAGAAAGAAAGAGAGAGAGAGAGAAAGAGAGAGAGAGAGAGAGAGAGAGAGATAGATAGATAGATAGATAGATAGATAGATAGATAGATAGATAGATAGATAGATAGATAGATAGATAGATAGATAGATGATGGATAGATAGATAGATAGATAGATAGATAGATAGATAGATAGATAGATAGATAGATAGATAGATAGATGATGGATAGATAGATGATGGATAGATAGATGATGGATGGATAGATAGATAGATAGATAGATAGATAGATAGATAGATAGATAGATAGATAGATAGATAGATAGATAGATAGATAGATAGATAGATAGATAGATAGATAGATAGATAGATAGATAGATAGATAGATAGATAATGGAAGGCAGGGAGGGAAAAAAGCAATTTAACTTTAAATGCAGCGATTTAAAGAGAGATATGCCTTCTCTGAGCCAACTGACGGGGCAGTGGGGGCTTCAAGAGCCACACAATATGTGTGAAAGAGCCACATGTGGCTCCCGAGCTGCAGTTTGACCACCCCTGGTTTAGTGCATTCTTAGCCAGTTTGATAATCCAGTTTTATTAATGGAGGGTTCAATGTTGTATGTGGTTCCTATTGTGTCCTTCATTACTGCGTAACCCACCTTGAGTTTCAGTGACAAATGAAATAAATAAGTCAATGCAGTTGAGTCAAAACACCATGCCCATTACAAGTAGGGCTGCCAACCTCCAGGTGATGGCTGGATATGTCCTGGAGTTATAAATGATCTTCAGCAGGGCTTTTTTTTGTAGCAGGAACTCCTTTGCATATTAGGCCACACACCCCTGTTGTAGCCAATCCTCCTGGAGCTTACAGTAGGCCCTGTACTAAGAGCCCTGTAAGTTCTTGGAGGATTGGCTACTTCAGGGGCGTGTGGCCTAGTATGCAAAGGAGTTCCTACTACAACACATGCCATGATCTTCAGGCTACAGAGATCAGTTCCCTGGAGAAAATGTCTGCTTTGTAAAGTGGACTCTTTGGCATTGTATCTTCCTGTGGCCCCTCCCCTCCCCAAACCATGTCTTCCTCAAGCTCCACCCCCAAAATTTCCATGAATTTCTCAACCCAGAGTTGTCAGCCTTAGCTGAGTTTAATTACCTGGCGCTGACGGAGGGATTGCGTCTTCTGCTTTGAATGCCACTTGGATGACGCCTTCACCTGTAACTAAATTTGGAGTGTCGATATTAATGTACAGCTAGAACTCCCAAGAGTCCCTTGGACTGCAAGAAGATCCAATCAGTCAGTCCTAAGGGAAATCAATCCTGACTTTTCCCTGGAAGGTCAGATACTGAAGCCGAATCTCAAATACTTTGGCCACCAAATGAGAAGGGAGCACTCACTGGGGAAGAAAGATCCTGATGCTGGGAAAGACAGAAGGCAAAAGAAGAAGGGGACGGCAAAAGATGAGATGGCTGGACACCGTTACCGATGTAACAAACACGGATTTGAGCAGACTTCGGAGGATGGTGGAAGACAGGAGGGCCTGGCGTGACTTTGTCTATGGGGTCGCAAAGAGTCGGACTCGACTGTGCGACTGAACAACAACAACAAAGAACTCCCAAACAAATTAAGGGAAGCTAAACATTGATTTTGCGGTAATCCCCAAAAGCAAAGTTTGCTTGGCTTTTCAATCACGGAAGGAATTCCAGAACCAGCGAAAATAAACCCTGGATTTTCCCCATCTCCGTTTTATGTTCACACCGCAGACTTATACAACATATAAGCAAACACATGACTTTAATTTAATCATCTTTCTTTAAAAAACAAACAAAAGAAAGGAACTAAAAAATGTCACCTCCTTGATCCCTGACGTTCTGCCCGTAGTGATTCTGTTGGCCTTAACGAAACGTCAACAGCGAGATATTTTTATCTCTTGTAGTTTATTTAAAGATGAGGGGTTTGGCTTTGTCTCCTGTTCCTGCAGAACAAACGGCTTTCATAACGGGTTTGAATCTAGATCAAGAACCCTCTTTCTCATGGTAAGTTTCGAGGGGGGGGGGAGAATTTAGGGAGGAGCGGCTTACTGATCTTGAAACAAATGCAAAGCTTGTCACGGATTTTTTTAAAGTTCCCCCATCCCCAGGTAATTTCTGATGAAACCTCTCTCGTGGTATGGGAGGGGTGGAATTCTCACAGGGGGGTTGAACAATGGAGCCCAGATGCAATTTTTTTTGGGGGGGGGGGTTAGAAAGACCACAATAAAACTTAGAGGTTCCAGAGCTCCGCTCCTGTGAGCTCCTGCCCATTACCTTTCAATATCTGACTCTAGGGTTGCCAAGTCTAATTCAAGAAATATCTGGGGACTTTGGGGGTGGAGCCAGGAGACTTTAAGGGTGGAGCCAAGATCAAGGCTGTGACAAGCAGAATTGAACTCCAAAGGGAGTTCTTGTCAGACACTGGAGAGCTTTGATGTTATGCTATGATATATGGCCCTCACATTTAAAGGGATGGCACACCTTTTCAATTCCTTCCTTCCATAGGAAATAATGGATAGGAGCACCTACTGAAAATTTGTGCCTCTACCCCAAAAAACAGCGCCCCTCCACCGAGCCCCAGATACCCGCGGATCAATTCTCCATGATTTTCTATGGGAATAAATCTCCACAGGGAATAACAGAGTTCCCAGCAGACATTTACCTCCCCCCCCCCTGCTTTCTGACGACCCTGAAGCGGGGGGAGGGTCTCCAAACCGGGGGATCCCCTGCCCCAACCTGGGGATTGGCAATCCTAGCCTGTAGTCAGATTTTTTCATTTGATGGGGCCCAAAGCCAGGATTTTCGTTTAGTGGGGCACATTTTTTTGTGGGGGGTGGGCCCTAATCATTATGCTTAAGTGTGTGGCTCGGTTCCGTTGCTTCAGAACAACATTTCTTTGAAGCAGCTTCTCAGGTCTGACACAGCAAGGCAGGTTTAATTTGGCTGCCTTTTACTGAACAGTCACATGCTCCCCAGAGGGTACTTAGATCAGGATCACAAAATCTACTAGTAATCCCCGGGGCCGAAGGAGGCCAAATTAAAAACCACCAGAGACAGGGCCTTCTCGATTGTAGCCCCCTGCTGGTGGAATCAATTGCCAGAGGAAGTGAGGGCCTTGCGGAACCTTGCGCAGTTCCGCAGGGCCTGCAAGACTGTTCTCTCCCGGCTGGCGTTTAACTGACACGGAGCCTGTATCTCAGGGAATTTGAAGAAATGCCGTCACCACTGAAATAGCACTAAAATAATATCCTGTTTTAACTGTTGAACGTATAATTTTTAATATTCATTGATTTTAATTGTCCGTTGTGATTTTATGCTGTGAGCCGCCCTGAGCCTGCTTCGGCGGGGAGGGCGGGATATAAATAAAACAAACAAATAGTAACATCTTCAAAATTTGCAAACAGATAAGCGATGGGCAGGATAGAATGTTCACACAGTAAGTGGTAAGACCTACAGAATGCCTTAGACCTAAAATTACAGTTAAAAACCAACACTTTCATTGGTAAATAAATAAAAATGGCCCTTCCATTCAGCTGATTGGAGGGGCCATAAAAGTAGAACAGGGGTTTGATTGGAGGGGTTTGGAAGCCCCTGGAAAACCTCAAGCTACGGGCCTGTGTTCTCCCCACGTGCAAGAGAACAAAACATTAAATAAAAACTTAATGTTAATTCCAAATGAGCTGACAGGTTTTAAGAGTCAGTTCTGGTCTTCAAGAAATTATATTTACTGGGGTCAGGGGTGGAATTCTAGCAGGAGCTCCTTTGCATATTAAGCCACACACCCCTGAGGTAGCCAATCCTCCAAGAGTTTACAAAAAAGAGCCTTGTGAGCTCATGGAGGATTGGCTACAGCAAGGGTGTGTGGCCTAATATGCAAAGGAGCTGCTGATAGAATTCTACCCTCACTTGGGCGTGAGGAAATTAAAAGCACATCATTTTTGGTGTAGTTTGGTGTCGTGGTGAAGTGTGTGGATTCTTATCTGGGAGAACCGGGTTTGATTCTCCACTCCTCCACTTGCAGCTGCTGGAATGGCCTTCGGTTAGCCATAGCTATCGCAGGAGTTGTCCTTGAAAGGGCAGCTGCTGTGAGAGCCCTCTCAGCCCCACCCACCTCACAGGGTGTCTGTTGTGAGGGGAGAAGATAAGGGAGATTGTAAGCCGCTTTGAGTCTCTCATTCAGAGAGAAGGGCAGGATATAAATCCGCGGTCGTCTTCTGCTGTCTTTTTATTGTTTGCTTATTAAAACATGCAGGTTTCGGTGGGGGTGGGGGAGGGGATGGATCCCAGTGTGTCCCTGGGTCAAACCAAGAGATATCAAATACTAAGGGTAGTCCCCTGTGCAAGTATCAGTCATTTCCGACTCTTGGGTGACGTTGCTTTCATAACGTTTTCACGGCAGAATTTTTACGGGGTGGTTTGCCATTGCCTTCCCCAGCCATCTACAAGCTGGGAACTCATTTTACCGGCCTCGGAAGGATGGAAGGCTGAGTCAACCTCGAGCTGGCTACCTGAACCCAACTTCTGCCAGGATCAAACTCAGTTCATGAGCAGAGCTTAGGACTGCAGTACTGCAGCTTTACCACTCTGCGCCACGGGGCTCTTATATCAAATACTACCAGAACACAAAAGAAGAAGGAGAGCTGGTTTTTATACACTGCTCTTAGTACCTAAAAGGACGCTCAAAGCGGCTTACAATCTCCTTCCCTGCAACAAACATCCTGTGAGACAGGTGGGGCTGAGAGAGCTCGGAGAGAATTGTGACTGTCCCAAGGTCACCCAGGCTGGCTGCATGAGGAGGAGTGGGAAATCAAACCCAGTTCTTCAGATTAGAGTCTGCCACGCTTAACCACTACACCACACTGGCTCTCACACTGGGGTGGGGATCCACCCCTTACTCATACTCTCCCCCCCCCGCCCATAACTGTTCTTAGCCAGCTGAGTAACAGAACCCAGTTGGTGGAAGGATTTCAGTGGGGAACTAGTGTACATCAGAGTCCCTTAGTCCCTGCCTGATCCTACGGCTGCCAGACAACGCCTAGAAACAGGCAGGATGGTCGTGGTAAAATTACCAGAGTTTCTGGAGATTGCTAGAGCTATCCTTGTCACTTCCAGGTAGTTCAAGGAATTATCAAGAACTCCATGGTCAAGACTTCCTGTAAGTAAAAGGTAAAGGTAAAGGGTTGTCCCTGTGCAAGCAGCAGTCGTTTCCGACTCTGGGGTGACGTCGCAACATGACGTTTTCACGGCAGACTTTTTACGGGGTGGTTTGCCATTGCCTAAGAGCCCCGTGGAGCAGAGTGGTAAAGCTGCAGTACTGCAGTCCTAAGCTCTGCTCACGACCTGAGTTGGATCCCCGGCAGAAGCTGGGTTTTCAGGTAGCCGGCTCGAGGTTGACTCAGCCTTCCATCCTTCCAAGGTCGGTAAAATGAATCCCCAGCTTGCTGGAGGGAAAGTGTAGATGACTGGGGAGGGCAATGGCAAACCACCCGGTAAAAAGTCTGCCGTGAAAACGTTGTGAAAGCAACGTCACCCCACAGTCGGAAACGACTGGAGCTTGCACAGGGGACCTTTCCCTTCCCCATGGCGGATTTGAGGACTGGGTTTTGTCTAGTTTGGCCCTAAGCTGTAAAAATATAGCAGGATGAGTTTGCTTGAGCAGTCCTGCGTATAGAGGGGAGCCCTCTGCTCACGACCTGAGTTCGATCCCAGCGGAAGCTGGTTCAGGTAGCCGGCTCCAGGCTGACTCAGCCTTCCATCCTTCCGAGATCAGTCAAATGAGAACCCAGCTTGCTGGGGGGAAAGTGTAGATGACTGGAGAAGGCAATGGCAAACCAACCCGTAAAAAAAAGTCAGCCGTGAAAACGTTGCGAAAGCAACATCACACCAGAGTCGGAAACGACTGGTGCTTGCACAGGGGACCATTCCTTTCCTTTCCTTGCCATTGCCTTCCCCAGTCATCTACGCTTCCCCCCTCAGCAAGCTGGGTACTCATTTTCCTGACCTTGGAAGGATGGAAGGCTGAGTCAATCTCGAGCCAGCTACCTGAACCCAGCTTCCGCCAGGATTGAAATCAAGTCATGAGCAGAGAGTTTGGACTGCAGTGCTGCAGCCTTACCACTCAGCACCACGAGGCTCCTTCCTGTAAGTATACAAGGTCTTATTTTACTTATTAATTTTTCTACCCAGGACGATTGTGTGTGGGGGGGGGGGATTTCTCCTCTCGACCAGCTAAGCGTCGGCAGACAAATGCTGCAATTGCCTGGAGATCTTCCACCCTCCACTGGCGAACGGGAACACTACAGTCACACCTTTTGGACTTTAAATCCCATCAACATCCCGGTTTGCATCCCGGATTCACGCAGGTCCTCTGTTCCAGCTTGGGGCAGCCCCAAAAGCACCTTGACAGCGTGCTTCTTACGGGTCTAAAATTACATGGAGGCATCACTAAAAGGAAAGCTCCATACGTGTGAGTGAGAATGCCCAGATTCCAGTTTTTAAAAGTTTTATTGGTTTCAAGAAATTAAGGGTAGGGAAGAAGAAGAAGACGACATTGGATTTATATCCCACCCTCCACTCAAGAGTCTCAGAGCAGCTCACAATCTCCTTTCCCTTCCTCCCCCACAACAGACACCCTGTGAGGTGGGTGGGGCTGGAGAGGGCTCTCACAGCAGCTGCCCTTTCAAGGACAACCTCTGCCAGAGCTATGGCTGACCCAAGGCCATTCCAGCAGCTGCAAGTGGAGGATTGGGGAATCAAACCTGGTTCTCCCAGATAAGAGTCTGCACACTTAACCACTACACCAAACTGGCTCTCCGTGAATACATGAATGAATCTCCAAAACCCGGTTCTCCCAGATAAGAGAGCTCTAGCTGACCCAAGGCCATTCCAGCAGCTGCAAGTGGAGGAGTGGGGAATCAAACCCAGTTCTCCCAGATAAGAGTCCACTCACTTAACCACTACACCAAACTGGCTCTCTATTAGAGCTATGGCTGACCCAAGGCCATGCCAGCAGGTGCAAGTGGAGGTGTGGGGAATCAAACCCGGTTCTCCCAGATAAGAGTCTGCATACTTAACCACTACACCAAACTGGATAGAGAACAAAAGTACATATTAATCTTATTCTGCATAAAAAATACTTTCAAAGAATAGGTCTACATCTGCAATACTTCCTTAAAAGACATAAATTGCCCCATATTATTGTCTCTAAACTATGTTATGAATCTTTTTGTTAAGAACAACGCCCAGATTCATTTGACGGAGAATCTTTAATCTTTGCTACTCGGAACTGATCAGGGGATGGAAAACACAACTCTGCTACTAATAAGGCATTTCAATTTTGTTTTGTTGGAAATTCTTGCATGTCAAATCAATGACAGAATGGACGGCTTGCGAAACTCGAGGAAGGCTTCCAACTTGAGCCAAAGGCTTCCAACTTGAGCAAACAACAGCTGATCCAGACAGTGTGCATTTCTTTGGGTGATTCATCAGGAAGTGTGCATTTCTTTGGGTGATTCATACCTCTGGAATAGAACAAAGTAGGAGTCCGGTAACATCTTTAAGGCCAACAAAGTTTTGTTCAGAATGTCATCTTTCGTACCCATGCACACTTCCTCAGACAGTGGAATGGGGTTCAGTGAGCAGAGCTACATAGAGCTGGTGGACAGTAGTTAAGAATGCACAGTGGCACAGAGTTAGAATCCAACGGCAAAACAGTGAAATTAACAAACCGAAAGAGCATTTGGTCTGGATAGCATTTGCGTGGGAAACCAACAAAACGGCAACGTGTCAGAATGGGAGAAGTTTCAAAATGAGTGGGGGAAGTTCCAAAAGTATGCTGAAAAACAATGGAACGTTAAAGGATATTTGGCAATTTTTGACAATGGTTAATCTCTAAAGAAACTTTAAATGGATTATAGTGAAAAAAGTGAGATTATTTGAATATATCTTTTTCGGGGGGGTTTTGTTAATGACTAAAAGACTACTATGAAGATGGATTATAATTATAACCTATGGGGTTTTTTTTGTTTTGTTTTTGGTTTTTTGATGTTTTTTCTATGGAGTAAGATTTTTTAATAGATAACGTTTATTACCTTTTTTTAACAATTTAAATAAAATACACTGCCGGGGGTCATCAAAAGGGGGGAGAGATGGAGAAAATGTAATGTATATGTATTAATTTTTTAATAACAAATGATAATGTGCTATTACAATATATTACATATAATAAATTGCAGCTAGTGCAGAATGCAGCGGCCAGACTGTTAGTGGGACTACCTCGGTGGGAACATGTACGGCCTAGGCTGAGGGAACTGCACTGGCTGCCAATTGTGTACCGAGTTTGTTACAAGGTGCTGGTTATCACCTTTAAAGCCCTATACGGCCGAGGACCTGCCTACCTTAGGGACCGTCTCTCTCCATATGTTCCCCAGAGAGCACTGAGATCTCGTTCGCAAAATCTTCTGAAAATCCCTGGGCCAAGGGAGGCCAAGCTAAAAACAACAAGGGAGCAGGCCTTTTCGATAATGGCTCCCCAATCGTGGAACCAGCTGCCGGAGGAGGCGCGGGCCCTGCGGGATCTTAACCAGTTCCGTGGGGCTTGTAAAACCGCCCTCTTCCAACTTGCCTTCTAAGGTGGAATCTTGGCAATGATATCAAGCCATCTTTATATATGTACTGAAACTGTAGCACCACTAATTTACACCGGTTTTAAATTATTTATTTAACTTAAATTCTCGAATTGGTATTTTAATTGTATTTTATTGTATTAATTGTATTTTATTCAAGAGGGGTTTAGATAAAAATATGGAGCAGAGGTCCATCAGTGGCTATTAGCCACAGTGTGTGTGTATATATAAAAAATTTTGCCACTGTGTGACACAGAGTGTTGGACTGGATGGGCCATTGGCCTGATCCAACATGGCTTCTCTGATGTTCTTATGTGACACAGAGTGTTGGACTGGATGGGCCATTGGCCTGATCCAACATGGCTTCTCTTCTGTTCTGTTCTTATGTGACACAGAGTGTGGCCCTGGATGGGCCATTGGCCTGATCCAACATGGCTTCTCTTATGTTCTTATGTGACACAGAGGGTTGGACTGGATGGGCCTTTGGCCTGATCCAACATGGCTTCTCTGATGTTCTTATGTGACACAGAGGTCGTTTTCGCACTCACCTTCCACCGGCGCGACCCCCCTCTTCACCGCGCAGGATCTGCGCGGATTTCGCACTAAACGCTGCGGAGCAGCCAGAAAAGCCGGAAGGTCCTGTCGCAAAAGCCGCGCAAATGCCAAACTGCTTTTTGGCGGTTTCAGTTTGAGCGGCTTTTGCGCCGGGAGCTTCCGGCTTTTCTGGCTGCTCCGCAGCGTTTAGTGCGAAATCCGCGCAGATCCTGCGCGGTGAAGAGGGGGGTCGCGCCGGCGGAAGGTGAGTGCGAAAACGACCAGAGTGTTGGACTGGATGGGCCATTGGCCTGATCCAACATGGCTTCTCTTATGTTCTTATTGTTATATCATGGTATATGTACCATGTCTTGTAAGCCGCCCTGAGCCTGCCTAGGCGGGGAGGGCGGAATATAAATATTTTTATTATTATTATTATTATTAAACCAGAATGGGAGAATGATGGTGAGAGTGTCATAAAGCAATAAATGCAGTCTGTTAATTGCTCTATTGCTTGCAAGTCTGAGGGCGTTTTCGCACTGACCTTACGGAAGAGCCGCAAAGTCCTGCGGCTTTTGCGTCGCAAATGTAAACTGGGTTTTGGCAGTTTACATTTGCGACGCAAAAGCCGCGGGACTTTGCGGCTCTTCCGGGTTCTGAGGAGCAATTAGTGTGAAATCCGCGCAGACGCTGCGCGGTGAAGAGGGACGTTGCTCCGGCGTAAGGTCAGTGCAAAAACACCCTGAGTTAAACTGAGAGCACTGGATTCTAACTTCGTATCACTTTGCATTCTTCACCACTGCCCACCAGCTATATGTAACTCTGCTCACTGTACCCCATTCCATTGTCTGATGATGTGTGCATACACACAAAAGCTGACATTCTGAATAAAACTTTGTCGGTCTTAAAGGTGTTACTGGACTCCTACTTTGTTCTATTGCTTCAGACCAGGGGTGGCCAAATTGTAGCTCAGGAGTCACATGTGGCTCTTCCGCACACATTGTGTGTCTCTTGAAGCCACCTCCCACCATGTTGGCCAGCTTAGAGGAGACATTCGTTTCTTTAAATCACTTCTCCAAGTCAAGACAGCTAGCAGCTTAGAGAATGCATTTAAAGTCAAAGTTGCTTTCTTTCCACCTCTACCTCCCTCCATTTGCCTGCCTGCCTGCCTTCATGTCTTGTGGCTCTCAAATGTCTGACGTCCGTGTCTTGCGGCTCTCAGACATCTGGCATTTATTCCATGCAGCTCTTACGTTAAGCAACTTTGGCCACCCCTGCTTCAGACCAGGGGTCTGTATCTCTCGGCAATCTATTTATGCTATTTGAAGTGGTCTGATAAAGGCAGGTGTATTGTGGAGCAGAGTTACATAGCTAGTTCGCTACGCCAAACTTGCTTTATTTTTATCCTGCCTCTGTTAGAAAGGGCAGGCTTCGAAGCTCAAAGCACACCCAAGCCTTGCCACAGCCAGCAAGAGAGGGACATCACAGCTCATCTAAGTTCAGCGTGGTTAGTCCCGGCTGCTCTCTGCGGTGGTTTCCTTCAGATGTTCGAGCTTTCTCGACAACAAAGCCATTGCTTCATCTGCGTCACTTGGGCAGAAGCGAAAGGCCCTGCGAATTAAACAGCACGCCTGTGAAAGAGCTGGCATCTGATATGTATTTATTGACATTAAATTTCGGGCTTTAATGCGCTCCTGCCATTCTCCAACAATTCACCCTAAAAGGCCTTTAAAACGAGTACAAAAGGAGGAGGTCAAAAGTAAGTTGACCCCGGACAGAATGTACAATTATTAGAGCCGTCCGGGACAAGAGCAGCTGCTGGAACCCCACCGACACACCAAAACTACTTCCAAAAGTCTGATTATTAATAATACGCTCAGGTTTCCCCGGCCCCAGCCTGGACAAGGTCCCTTTAGTTCCTCCGAGAAGAATTATGGCCCTCCCTAGCAGCTGAAATAATTGTGCCCCCATTGTTGGGGGGACCTCCCCCCGACCACCCCCTACAAGTGGCCATTGTCGAGACGGAGTCAAGTGATTATCTGCCCTGGCGGACACGGTTTGGGCCCAGCTGCTTAACTGCTGACACACGAGCTCGAAAGAGGCGGGGCCGGAGACCCACGTCTGCAAGACGGGGGGGACTCTAACACGCCAGATCTTTTACATAAGTCAACCGGGAACAAATGTTTCTTTATGGGGTTCCCCCTGACGGAGCAACCTCCCCTCTCCTTTGAAGTGGGAGCTACTTATAGGCTCTCGCCGGCTTCTCCTCCGTGCGGCCCAAGCCAACATCCTCCTTTTGATATCCTTTACACGCTTCATTATCTCTGCCCCATTTAATGATTTTTGATTGAAAGGTGGCAGTGCCGGGTTGCTGAGAGGGGAGTTGAAAGAGGCTCCGCGGAGTCAGGCCTACAAGAAAAGCCGCCCTTGTGCAGTTGGCCTAAATTTGGAGTTTCTTAACAGCGTGTTCTTGTTCTATGCGGCAGATAAGGGCTGAGCGTGAAATTCTTAATTAAGCAGTAAATAGTGTGTGGCGTGTCAGCAGATGCAGCCCGTAGCCATGGCGACAGAGTCACATGAACATGAGAGCAGACACTAAAACGCTAGGCCCCAGGCCTGGACGTGAGTGACACTTGAAGAATTCTACAAAGCTTGTAAACGGGATTAATTAGTTGACTAATTATTTCTCAGACTGTGGATGTAAGTTAAAAAATAAAAAAAAGCCAACTTCTAATATTGTATCTGGGGAGGCCTTAAAGGTCTACAGCCCAACTTGCCCTCAGGTGACTAAGGCCAGAGTGGGGAAATATATATTTATATGGCGATACCACAAGGTCAACTTCCCATGGGACGCTGCCTGTGGAAATGTCATTGCACCTTGTTGCTGACAGAGGTCAAAAATATAGCTCAAACGAATTTGTATTTTGGAACAACTGCCCGAGAAGGAACTTAAGAGTTCCAAAAGGTTTAAGAGTTCTAAGAAGTACTTTTCTCCATTTCTCATGGAGAGCCAGTTTGGTGTAGTGGTTAAGTGTACGGACTCTTATCTGGGAGAACCGGGTTTGATTCCCCACTCCTCCACTTGCACCTGCTGGGATGGCCTTGGGTCAGCCAGAGCTCTGGCAGAGGTTGTCCTTGAAAGGGCAGCTACTGTGAGAGCCCTCTCCAGCCCCACCCACCTCACAGGGTGTCTGTTGTGGGGGAGGAAGGGAAAGGAGATTTTGAGCCCCTCTGAGACTCTTCGGAGTGGAGGGCGGGATATAAATCCAATATCATCTTCTTCTTCTTCTTCTTCTTCTTCTTCTTCTTCTTCTTCTTCTTCTTCTTCTTCTTCTTCTTCTTCTTCTTCTTCTTCTCCTCATGATACAAGAACTTGTGGGCAGTCAATGAAACTGCTGGACAGTTGGGTTAGAACAGATTTAAAAAGTCGTTCTTCACCAAAAGGGTGATAAACACATGGAATTCACTGCCACAGAAGGTGGTGGCAGTTACAAGCACAGGCAACTTCAAGAGGGGACTGGATAAACATATGGAGCAGAGGTCCATCAGTGGCTCTTAGCCACAAGATGTAGAGGAAACTCTCTGTCTGAAGCAGTGATGTTCTGTATTCTTAGTGCTTGGGGTGGGGGGGGCAATAGTGGAAGGGCTTCTTGTGTCCTGGCCCCACTGATGAACCCCCTGATGGCACCTGGTTTCTTTGGCCACTGTGTAACACAGAGTGTTTGGTGTAGAAGCCAGTTTGGTGTAGTGGTTAAGTGAGCAGACTCTTATCTTGGAGAACCGGGTTTGATTCCCCACTCCTCCACTTGCAGCTGCTGGAATGGCCTTGGGTCAGCCACAGCTCTCGCAAGAGTTGTCCTTGAACAAACAGTTGTGGGGGAAGAAGATAAAGGAGATTGTAAGCTGCTCTGAGACTCTGATTCAGAGAGAATGGTGGGGTATAAATCTGCAGTCTTCTTCTTCTAGTTGGACTGGATGGGCCACTGGCCTGATCCAACATGGCTTCTCTTATGCTCCTACATTTTTATGTTCTTAAGCTTAAAAGCCAAAAATCATCAGATGGCTGACAGCCATGGTACGCTCTTTATCTTCAACTCTATTCCAACTCTATTCCACAATATGCTGCTTCACCATATTCCACTTCTCCTCCAGCGTCTTTGTAATTGCAATTTTTCAGGTACCTGAAAGACCGCCTCCTTCCATACTTATGGTTACTAACCTTCAGGTAAGACATGGAGATTCCCCCACTATTACAATTAGACTCCAGGTGACCAAGATCAGTTCCCCTGGAGAAAATGGCTGCTTTAGCATTATTCTATGGCATTATTCTCTGTTGAGGCCTCTCCCCTCCTCATATCCTGCCATTCAGAGGCTCCACCCACCCCCCACCCCCCAAAAAATCCCCAGTTATTTCCCAACCCAGAGCTGGAAGTCCAGCCCATACTGTCCTACTCATCAGACAAGATGCTCACCTCCAGCTCTACTCCTTTTAGGGAGGTCCATCAGTGGCTATTAGCCACAGCGTATTGTTGTTACTCTTTTTTTTAATTAAAAGTTTTATTAAGTTTCAAATAAAGGAAAAGGGAAAGAAAATAATAGTACAGGGGGATATAGGGAAATTAGGGTTGGAGGGGGAGAGCAGATGTCCCTTTTGTTTACATTTTCTTCCTTATTACAAAATCTCTAATTCTATTAATTCATAATCTGAGTATCATTTACAATTTATATCTTCCATTTTGCCTCTTATATCCTTCTATTGCTTTATAACTCTTTCTTTTGGCTTGCAAATACACATTTCTTATAATTGCATCTTATTCAGTACCGTATGTGGAACTAACTCCTTATCCTATATTCTTATATACAAATATGCTGCCATCCGGGTTAGAACAGATGAAAGGAAGACCTTCTTCAACCAAAGGGTGATTAACACATGGAAATCACTGCCACAGGAGGTGGCGGCGGCTGCAGACATAGACAGCTTCAAAAGGGGATTGGATAGACATGTGGAGCAGAGGTCCATCAGTGGCTATTAGCCACAGGGTATGGATGGAACTCTGTCTGAGGCAGTGATGCTCTGCATGCTTGGTGCTGTGGGAGGGCAACAGTGTGAGGGCTTCTAGTGTCCTGGCCCCACTGGTGGACCTCCTGATGGCACCTGGTTTTTTTGGCCACTGTGTGACACAGAGTGTCGGACTGGATGGGCCATTGGCCTGATCTAACAGGGCTTCTCTTATGTTCTTCTGTGACACAGAGTGTCGGACTGGATGGGCCACTGGCCTGATCCAACAGGGCTTCTCTTATGTTCTTATGTGACACAGAGTGTTGGACTGGATGGGCCATTGGCCTGATCCAACAGGGCTTCTCTTATGTTCTTATGTGACACAGAGTGTCGGACTGGATGGGCCACTGGCCTGATCCAACAGGGCTTCTCTTATGTTCTTATGTGACACAGAGTGTTGGACTGGATGGGCCATTGGCCTGATCCAAAATGGCTTCTCTTATGTTCTTATGTGCATCGGATCTCACAGGATCTGGGCTGGTTTTAACTATGCCATCTGCAGCTTTCTTGCTCTAAAAAAGTTAACCTACAGTCTGAAACCACCTGGGAGCTGCATCACGCAAATTGTTTCCAGTGCAGAAAGTCATCTGTCTCATGTTATTAGGTGCTTCCCATATTTCCTTGAGCAGTGAATTATCCAGGAACAGCACTAAGGCGCTCCAGTAGTTTCTGTTGTGTGAGAAAACGTTCACAGAATATGGGAAGTAAACAGACAGTCTTACAACAGATAGCAAATCAGCTAACCCTACATTGGATTAATCAGGGCTTTTTTTGTAGCAGGAGCTCCTTTGCATATTAGGCCACACACCCTTGAGGTAGCCAATCCTCCAAGAGTTTACAGTAGACCCTGTACTAACAGCCCTAGAAGCTCTTGGAGGATTGGCTACATCAGAGGTGTGTGGCCTAATATGCAAAGGAGCTCCTGCTACAAAAAAATGTGAAACGGCAAAACTGGCTCCACTCTCTTTCTTTGTGCTTCCTTTTAGATCTAAGGGTTGTGATATCCCAACTGTTGTGTGTGTGTGTGTGTGTGTCTGTTAAGTGCCGTCAAGTCACTTCTGACATACAGCAACCCTAAGAGTTAATGTCCTCCAAAACATCCTGTCGCTAACTGCCTTACTCAGGCCTGGCAGCCTGAGGGTTGTGGCTTCCTTCTTGAAGTCCATCCATCTCGCGTCGGGTCTTCCTTTTTTCCTGCTGCCTTCAGATGTTCCTAGCTTTACTGTCTTTTCCTCTTTTCTTCTCATAATGTGACCAAAGTACGAGAACACTGGTTTGGTCATTTTAGCTCCTACAGAGAGTCTGAGCATGATTTGATCTAGAAACTTCTGTTTTGTCTTTCTGACAGCCCGCACTGTCCAGAAAACTCTCCTATCAAATCTCATGGGTACTGCGTCCCAAAAACCAGAGAGAGATTCCAAGCTAACAGAGAAACTTCTCCATTCATTATTAAGGGCTTTGTTTGTTTGTTTGTTAAATCTCTAGCAAACTTAATTAGGTAAGTTAAACTCAAAATAATAAGACAAATGCGTGGACTCTTATCTGGGAGAAATGGGTTTGATTCCCCGCTTCTCCATTTGCAGCTGCTGGAATGGCCTTGGGTCAGCCATAGCTCTCACAACAGTTGTCCTTGAAAGGGCAGCTGCTGTTAAGAACATAAGAACATAAGAGAAGCCATGTTGGATCAGGCCAACGGCCCATCAAGTCCAACACTCTGTGTCACACAGTGGCAAAAAAAATTATATACACACATACACTGTGGCTAATAGCCACTGATGGACCTGTGTTCCATATATTTATCTAAACCCTTCTTGAAGGTGGCTATACTTGTGGCCGCCACCACCTCCTGTGGCAGTGAATTCCACATGTTAATCACCCTTTGGGTGAAGAAGTACTTCCTTTTATCCGTTTTAACCTGTCTGCTCAGCAATTTCATTGAATGCCCACGAGTTCTTGTATTGTGAGAAAGGGAGAAAAGTACTTCTTTCTCTACTTTCTCCATCCCATGCATTATCTTGTAAACCTCTATCATGTCACCCCGCAGTCGACGTTTCTCCAAGCTAAAGAGTCCCAAGCGTTTCAACCTTTCTTCATAGGGAGAGTGCTCCAGCCCTTTAATCATTCTAGTTGCCCTTCTCTGGACTTTCTCCAATGCTATAATATCCTTTTTGAGGTGCGGCGACCAGAACTGCACATAGTACTCCAAATGAGACCGCACCATCGATTTATACAGGGGCATTATGATACTGGCTGATTTGTTTTCAATTCCCTTCCTAATAATTCCCAGCATGGCGTTGGCCTTTTTTATTGCAGACGCACACTGTCTTGACATTTTCAGTGAGTTATCTACCACGACCCCAAGATCTCTCTCTTGGTCAGTCTCTGCTAGAGCTCTCTCAGCCCCAACCACCTCACAGGATGCCTGTTGTGGGTTAAGGAGATAAAGGAGATTGTGAGGCACTCTGAAACTCTTATTTTGGTCAACAAAGCTTCTGTATCATTGTTGTTGTTATTTTACTATTCTTGTGGTTGATAATTGTTATTTATATATATATATATTCTACATTTTTGTATTATATTGTATTTATTTTATTCTCTCTTTTTGACTTGCTAATTTAATATATTGTAATACACTTCTTTTTTCTCAATAAAAGTTTTCACAAGTTTTTTTTTTTTTAAACAAAGCTGCTGATTGGCCACTGGAGATTTGATTGGCTATGCAAATTTTTACAAACATTCTTTTGGCAGCCGCTGCCACCACAGCGCAAAGATATTTCGTATATAACTGAAGGCGAACTGCGGCAGCCATTTTGTGGCGGCACCCACCATGTTCACAAGCTCAAAAAGATTGGGGAACCCTACTGCAGAGATATTAATAAGACAAAAAAATGTGTGTCACTTGCTCTTACCTAGGTAGGTCAGCTTCCTCTGTTCCTGACTGAACGCCCAATCGCAGCTTTTGTTATACCTATGTGAAGGAAGGGACCGAAGTGCAGATCCTTGCCTCGCCCCACAGGTCACTGTGATGCTGATATGAGGTGAAAGGCCTTCATGTTCCACCAGTAAGTAATTCCCAGCAGTGAAGTTATCAAACGTCGCCACGTACTGGAGAAGAGAACCATCATGAACATTCATGTCCCAGAAAGTGACACCTAGAGAGCCATTCATGTCCCAGATAGCCCGTTTGGTGTAGTGGTTAAGTGCGCTGACTCTTATCTGGGAGAACCGGGTTTGATTCCCCACTTCTCCACCTGGACCTGCTGGAATGGCCTTGGGTCAGCCATAGCTCTGGCAGAGGTTGTCCTTGAAAGGGCAGCTGCTGTGAGAGCCCTCACAGGGTGTCTGTTGTGAGGGGAGAAGATATAGGAGATTGTAAGCCGCTCTGAGTCTCTGATTCAGGAAGAAGGGCAGGGTATAAATCTGCAATTCTTCTTATTCTATGTCTGATATTTTGTAAAACATACAAGAGGAGAAGCAGGACAGAAACAGCAGAAGGGACATTCCTTTGTCTAGCAATAATGTCACTACCTCAAAAAAAATTCACAAGCTTTACGCTTGAGGGATCAAATCCCTGACATAAAGGGTATCCAGTTGTTCTCAACTGGAACTAAGACCTTCTCAGCCCTGGCTCCAGACTGGTGGTAATCTCAACCTAGTTACAGCCACGCCCTGAGGGGGCCTGCCTCAGTTCCACAGAGTGTGTAAAACAGAGATGCCCCATCAGGCCTATGGCTGGACTTCCTGATGTCCTGGTGGACCTCTTGATGGCACTTCAGGTTTATTGGCCACTGTGTGACACAGAGTGTTTGACTGGATGGGCCACTGGCCTGATCCAACATGGCTTCTCTTATGTTCTTATGTGACACAGAGTGTTGGACTGGAGGGGCCACTGGCCTGATCCAACCTGGCTTCTCTTATGTTCTTATGTGACACAGAGTGTTGGACTGGAGGGGCCACTGGCCTGATCCAACATGGCTTCTCTTATGTTCTTATGTGACACAGAGTGTTGGACTGGATGAGCCACTGGCTTGATCCAACATGGCTTCTTTTATATTCTTATGAGACACAGTGTGTTGGACTGGATGGGCCATTGCCCTGATCCAACATGGCTTCTCTTATGTGACATAGAGTGTTGGACTGGATGGGCCACTGGCCTGATCCAACATGGCTTCTCTTATGTTCATATGAGACACAGAGTGTTGGACTGGATGGGCCATTGCCCTGATCCAACATGGCTTCTCTTATGTTCTTATGTGATACAGAGTGTTGGACTGGATTGGCCATTGCCCTGATCCAACATGGCTTCTCTTATGTTCTTATGTGATACAGAGTGTTGGACTGGATGGGCCACTGGCCTGATCCAACATGGCTTCTCTCATGTGACACAGAGTGTTGGACTGGATGGGCTACTGGCATGATCCAACATGGCTCCTCTGAAGTTCTTACGGTTGAGGACAGCAATGGCTTTCGTATCATCACTCTGTCATGGCTTCCCCTATACTCAGTTTGCCATCTGTCCAAGGAGAGAGTGAAAACTGCTGCACCATCATTTATCTAGGATCTTCACTGATTTTATCTCCTGTTCATTATATTTTAACCACTGTATGTTTTATTATGATGTATACCACTCTGAGCCCTCTAGAGGAGGGTAGTCTATAAATTTAGATGATGATTGAGTCCAAGAATGATGAATTGTTTGACTCCTTGGGAAGTCACCAGTTCAAAAATATGTTCTCGTTATCGGGGGTGGGGTGTAGAAAAAGCCAAAGAGGAACTACTTTGCATATTAGGCCACACCCTTTGACATCACCATTGTTTCATACAGGGTTTTTGGGTAGAAAAAGCCCAACAGGAACATATTTACATATCAGGCCACACCCCCTGATGTCTACCTGCGTTCCTGTGTGCTCATGCTCAAAAAAACCCGGCTTGTTATCAAAAGCATCAAAAGGAAAGGAAAGGTCCCCTGTGCAAGCACCAGTTGTTTCTGACTCTGGGGTGACGTTGCTTTCACAATGTTTTCACGGCAGACTTTTTACGGGGTGGTTTGCCCTTGCCTTCCCCAGTCATCTACACTTTACCCCCCAGCAAGCTGGGGACTCATTTTACCAACCTTGGAAGGATGGAAGGCTGAGTCAACCTGAAAACCCAGCTTCCGCCGGGGATCAAACTCAGGTCGTGAGCATCAAACAACGCACTTAATAAAGTAGTAGACACTTTCCAGAAGGTTCCCTCTGCTGTTTCTGTGGTATGAAGGTTTATTTCCCCTGGCTGAGGGGGATTTGAGGGATGTGGCTCTGTGGCAGAGCATCTGCTTGGCAAGCAGAAGGTCCTTGGCTCCATCCCCAGGATCTCCAGTTAAAAGAGGATCAGGTGGAAGATGATGTGAAAGACCTCTGCCTAAACAGCCGCTGCCTGTCTGGGTAGAAAATATTGACCTTGATGGAGCAGTGGTCTCATTCAGAATAAGGCAGCTTCATCTGTTCATGTGATTCAACATAAATTATGGGCATGAACAAGAACTCGTGGGCACTCAATGAAACTGCTGAGCAGTCGGGTTAGAACAGATAAAAGGAAGTTCTTTTTCACCCAAAGGGTGATGAACACGTGGAATTCACTGCCACAGGAGGTGGCGGCAGCTACAAACATAGCCAGTTTCAAGAGGGAAAAGGATAAACATATGGAGCAGAGGTCCATCAGTGGCTCTTAGCCACACTGTATTGTTGGAACTCTCTTTCTCGGGCAGTGATGCTCTGTATTCTTGGTGTTTTGGGTGGGAGCCGCAGTGGGAGGGCTTCTAGTGTCCTAACGCCACTGATGGACCTCCTGATGGCACCTGGGTTTTTTGGCCACTTTGTGACAGAGTGTTGGACTGGATGGGCCATTGGTCTGATCCAACATGGCTTCTCTTTTGTTCTTACATCTGGGGCAGTGATGCTCTGTACCCCCAAGTTTCAAAATGATTGGACCAGGGAGTCCAATTCTATGAGCCCCAAAAGAAGGTGCCCTATCCTTCATGATTTCCTACGAAAGGAAGGCATTTAAAAAGGTGTGCTGTCCCTTTAAATGTGATGGCCAGAACTCCCTTGGAGTTCAATTATGCTTGTCACACCCTTCCTCCTGGCTCCGCCCCCAATGTCTCCTGACTTCACCCCCAAAGTCCCCAGATATTTCTTGAACTGGACTTGGCAACCCTATCAATCGCACAGGAGCTACACAGCCTCTATTTACTCCATTGGTTGAGCTCCTCCCTTGGGAAGGAAGGGGAGGAGTGAAAGTTTCCTTTGCCAGGCTCTCTCAATCGCACAGCGAAGCTACTGCGCCAACTCTCTTTTCCTTCCATTGGCTGAGGCTCCACCCCCTCATCTTCTGGCATTACATTTTATGACACACACGGCCCGGCCCAACAAGGCCTCATTTGTGTCAGATCCGGCCCTCATACCAAATGAGTTTAACACCCTTGACCTAACCCCTTCAAACAGAAGATCCCTCTTTTGAGATTATATTAAATTCTACAGTATTTTCAGTCTGGGTTCTCCCCAATCCCTCCCACGATATACAAATCCAGTTTTTACACAACACAAACAATACACTATACAGTTGTGGTGAAAAGCTATCCTTCTTTACCTGTAGATTCACATTTGCCAGAGGGTTTTCGAATGACAGAGTATACGTTTCCTGGTCCACAAGAATAGCCATCCAGCCATAGGCATTTGACAGAATGTCATGGACATAATTGACGGTCGTTGTCTTATTGCGGCTATCAGTCAATTTTAAATTGTAAGGACGGACAGAGGTCTTTCTGGAAAACAAAAAGAGAATCTGCCCAAATATTAGGGTTGCCAATCCCCAGGTGGAGGCAGGGGATCCCCCGGTTCGGAGGCCCTCCCCCCACTTCAGGGTCGTCAGAAAGCGAGGGGAGGGGAGGGAAATGTCTGCTAGGAACTCTATTACTCCCTATGGAGATTTATTCCCATAGAAAATCATGGAGAGTTGATCCATGGGTATCTGGAGCTCTGGGGGTGGGCTGTTTTTTGGGTTAGGGGCACCAAATTTTCAGTATAGCATCTAGTGCCTCTCCCCAAAATACCCCCCAAGTTTCAAAACGATTGGACCAGGGGGTCCAATTCTATGAGCCCCAAAAGAAGGTGCCCCTATCCTTCATTATTTCCTATGGAAGGAAGGAATTGAAAAGGTGTGATGGCCAGAACTCCCTTTGGAGTTCAATGATGCTCGTCACAGCCTTGATCTTGGCTCCACCCCTAATGTCTCCTGGCTCCACCCCCAAAGTCTCCTGGCTCCACCCCCAAAGTCCCCAGATATTTCTTGAATTGGACTTGGCAACCCTACCAAATATCCACATGTCATTTCTTAATGGTGGCTGCCATGTGAGCGGACAGATGAGTGGGGTGCGCTTCCTGTTTTTTAAAAAATCACATTCACAGACTGAAATTAGCACAAAATAGGATTGCCAGCTCTCAATTGGGAAATTCCTGGGCGTTTGAAGGGTGGAGCCTGGGGAGGACGGAGTATGGGGAGCGGAGGGGTCTCAGCAAGATATAACACCATAGAGCCTGCCCTCCAAAGCAGCCGTTTTCTCCAAGGGAACTGATCTCTGTTATCTGGAGAGCCGTTGTAATGCCAAGAGATCTCCAGGTGGAACCAGGAAGTTGGCAACCCTCCAAGCACAGAGGATGCAAAGTCAACAGAGAGCAATTTCCACTTTTCAGAATCTGGCTCAATGGTTTCCATTACAGACCTCCAAAACTCTGGATCAGACAGCTGAGAGCCAGTTTGGCGTAGTGGTTAAGTGTGAGGACTCTTATCTGAGAGAACTGGGTTTGATTCCCCACTCCTCCACTTGCACCTGCTGGAAGGGCCTTGGGTCAGCCAGAGCTCTCTTATCTGGGAGAACCGGGTTTGATTCCCCACTCCTCCACTTGCAGCTGCTGGAATGGCCTTGGGTCAGCCAGAGCTCTCTTATCTGGGAAGGGCAGCTGCTGTGAGAGCCCTCTCAGCCCCACCCACCTCACAGGGTGTCTGTTGTGGCGGAGGAAGATAAAGGAGATGGTGAGCCACTCTGAGATTCGGAGTGGAGGGCGGGATATAAATCCATTATCTTCTTCTTCAGTGCTCCTTCCTCACACATTTTTGTCTTCGCTCAGGAAAAATTATCCCAGAGCAGATGTATTCAGATGTACTCAGAGCAGATGCAGTAGCTCACAACTTTAATGCCAGTAGCTCATGAAGTACGATTTTTGCTCACAAAACTCCACAGCTTAGAGGGAGCACTGGTTTGGGGGAGCCCGCTTTCCCACGGTCTTCTCTTCCATGAATTACCTCCATCTTCTATACGTAGCTTCCCTTCTCGGCTACCAATCTGAACTGACTTCCTGATAAACAAGCACTTTTCTTGGGCTTGCGGTTTGCAGTTACATAAGATTATAAAATCATAATGACGGATGCTTCCATTTAGAAGCCATAATTTCCACACACACACCCACACCCACAACCTTGTGCATTTCCGTTTGTCTAACGGGTTTTTATTTTTCCCTCCTAACGGCTTTAAATAGCCTGTTTTGGGCAGTGCTTGGGAAAGAGAATGAATCAACTGATCGGCGACTGACAATCGGTGGTCATGGGGGGCATCCATGAGCTCTGGGAGGCTTGAGCAGAACAGGGGGGAAGCTGGCCACACCCTGTTCTCAACATTTTGTGCTGCTCAGCATGCTCGGTTCTCAAGAGGCTGTTTTGTTTTGATGCCTCTTGGTTAACTGGCAAATATCCCCCCCCCCTCCCCAAGGTGGGTAGTACAACAAGTGTTTGGAAACCCAGTAGTTTTTTTCTGCTTTTGTGACTGGAACAGGAACTTACCAGTTTACCATCCATTGTAAGAGCCCCGTGGCGCAGAGTGGTAAAGCTGCAGTACTGCAGTCTGAACTCTCTGCTCACGACCTGAGTTCGATCCCAGCGGAAGCTGGTTCAGGTAGCCGGCTCCAGGCGGACTCAGCCTTCCATCCTTCCGAGATCAGTCAAATGAGTCCCCAGCTTGCTGGGGGGAAAGTGTAGAGGACTGGGGAAGGCAATGGCAAACCACCCCGTAAAAAAAAGTCTGCCGCGAAAACGTGAAAGCAACATCACCCCAGAGTCGAAAACGACTGGTGCTTGCACAGGGGACTACCTTTACCTTTTTATAAGAGGAGTGGCCAAACTTGCTTAATGTAAGAGCCGCAGAGAATAAATGTCAGATATTTGAGAGCCGCAAAATATGAATGTCAGATGTTTGAGAAGGAGGGAGGGAGGGAGGAAGGAAGGAAGGAAGGAAGGAAGGAAGGAAGGAAGGAAGGAAGGAAGGAAGGAAGGAAGGAAGGAAGGAAGGAAGGAAGGAGAGAGGAAGGGAGGGAGGGAAGAAGGAAGGAAGGGAGGGAGGGAGGGAGGGAAGGAGGAAGGAAGGAAGGAAGGAAGGAAGGAAGGAAGGAAGGAAGGAAGGAAGGAAGGAAGGAAGGAAGGAAGGAAGGAAGGAAGGAAGGAAGGAAGGAAGGAAGGAAGGAAGGAAGGAAGGAAGGGAGGAAGGGAGGGAGGGAGGGAGGGATGTTTGCATATTAGGCCATATCTCCTGACATCACCATTGTTCTCACAGGGCTTTTTTATAGAAAAAGCCCAGCAAGAATTCATTGCATATTAGGCCACACCCCCCCGACACCAAGCCAGCTAGAGCTGTGTTCCTGGCTCAAAAAAAGCTCTGTGAGACTCAGACCTTTTTTCACATTCTACCTCAGATCTGCTAGATATTCCTTGTCCTAGACGAGAGGTCCCCCAATATTTTTGAGCCGGCAGCCACCGGTGGAATTCTGACACACTGTGCTGGGTGCAGCCACAAAATGGCTTCCATAGCGTACTTTCAGCCACACAGTGAAGATTCTGGTGCTGTGGTGGAAGCTGCTGCCAAAACAATGTTTTTAAATCTGCCCAGCCAAAAGCCCCTTCCGGCCACACCCACTTTTTAAAAACACAGGGTGGTAAAGTGTTGGCAGGGGTCATGATACCGATGGGCACCACATTGGGGACGCTTGTCCTGGACCCAACGATGAACGTTGTCTAAAGCCTGTAGATATTTGTTATGAAATGGACTAAATTAGACAGGAAGATCAAATCAGTCAGTCCTAAGGGAAATCAACCCTATTCCCTGGAAGGTCAGATGCTGAAGCTGAAGCCACCAAATACCTGGGCCACCAAATGAGAAGGGAGCACTCCCTAGAGAAGACCCTGAAGCTGGGAAAGACAGAAGGCAAAAGAAGAAGGGGATGGCAAAAGATGAGATGGCTGGACAGCATTACTGATGTAACTAACACGAATTTGAGCAGACTTCGGAGAATGGTGGAAGACAGGAGGGCCTGGCGCGACTTGGTCTGTGGGGTCGCAAAGAGTCGGACTCGACTGTGCGACTGAACGACAACAAATTTGAAAGGCATTCTAAACCTGATGTCTGACAATCCTAACGCTTCGCCATATAACCCTTCCCCCTCCAGCAGCACGCTCTGCAAAATGCAAAAGAAGAAATCCAGTAATGACTACATTGCCGTTCAAGCTGCGAGACCAAAACACTGCTAAAAGCCTGAGAAGGCATTAGTAGTACCCCATGCCAACCTCCCTTAAAAAAATCTTGAACCGATTTTTTATTGAATCATTGCAAACCTCTCCTCTCCTGCCTTCCCACCAGAGAAGGTTTCCAAGCGAGCCACCCCGCTTTCGGTTCCAAACAATGGCTCTGGTTTTTTATTTTATGCCCCGTCAAGCTGGCACCAAAATAGAACTACTATATCGCTAGCATAATTGAGCGCTCTCCTGCAATCCACAATTAGCACTGTTTTAATTTGCCCTAAATAGCCAGTGATTTTCACTCTGCCCTAAATAGCCACCAATCTACCTCTCCTTAATGTTAATGGAGCAGAGGAGGGCATGAGTATTCGTAATTCGGAGGAGCCGGGGGAGTCTGCACGGATCATTAGCCCAAAAGCACTTCCATTACCGAGGGAGAAGGGGGTCTCTCTAGGATCTGTTCTCGCCTTTATGCCGAAGAAGCCGGGAGGAGGCAAAAGCCATAATGCAAACCCAACCTTCGCCTCTAACCGTCGGATGCCGATGGAAATTATAAACACAGACCCGGGTGATCGTCGAGCAAGGCTGGCTCGTAGCGCGCCAAGTTTCAACGAAGAAACAAAACGATGCCTCCGACATCGTGACATGACTGCTAGGAGGAACTCGGTAGCCCGAGTGAGAAACTGACGGCGGTGGTTCTATAACGCAGTTACGTAATTTAGCTCGACGGTGGGACCGCAAAAACTGTTGAGCGCGGATGGCACACAAAGGATTTGCTAAACCAATCAACAGCTCCAAGAGGAATAAATATTAAGCCTCCTGTTTATGTTTACCATTAGCTTACTTGTCCTAAGGGTCCGTCTCTCTCCTGCGTTGAAGACAAACACTCTCTTTAGCGCTAAGTGTTTCCCATTTGGTGTGTTTGTGCGACGATCTCGTATAATTATCTATCTCCGGGAAAGAAAAGGAAAAGAAAACCCACAGTTTAAAAAGCTGACTCAGAACGGGGGCTGCTAAGGCAAGTATAGTTTGACGCTGAAACAGAACGCTTCGTTCACAAAGGTACCAACCTCCAGGTGGAACCTGGGGATCCATCAGAATTAAAGGATATCACCAGACTACCAAGATCAGTTCCCCTGGAGAAAATGGAGGCTTCAGAGGGCGAACTCTGTGGCATCGTACCTCACTGAAGTCCCTGGCCTCCATTGGCTTCACCCCCAAATCTCAAGGAGTTCCACATCCTGGATCTGGAAATCTTACCTCCCACCTCCATTGGTGGCTGGGGTGCCTGGAAACCCCCTGTTCATTCATGGGAAGTCATAAGAACATAAGAGAAGCCATGTGGGATCACGGCAATGGCCCATCCAGTCCAACACTCTGTGTCACATAAGAACAGAAGAGAAGCCATGTTGGATCAGGCCAATTGCCCCTCCAGTCCAACACTCTGTGTCACACAGTGGCCAAAAAACCCAGGTGCCATCAGGAGGTCCATCAGTGGGGCCAGGACACTAGAAGCCCTCCCACTGTTTCCCCCCTCCAAGCACCAAGAATACAGAGCATCACTGCCCCAGACATAAGAATATAACGGAAGCCATGTTGGATCAGGCCAATGGCCCATCCACTCCAACACTCTGTGTCACATAAGAACATAAGAGAAGCCAGGTTGGATCAGGCCAGTGGACCATCCACTCCAACACTCTGTGTCACAGAAGAACATAAGAGAAGCTGTTGGATCAGGCCAATGGGCCATCCAGTCCAACACTCTCTGTCACATAAGAACATAAGAGAAGCCATGTTGGATCAGGCCAATGGCCCATCCACTCCAACACTCTGTGTCACAGAAGAACATTAGAGAAGCCATGTTGGATCAGACCAATGGCCCATCCAGTCCAACACTCTGTGTCACATAAGAACATAAGAGAAGCCATGTTGGATCAGGCCAATGGCCCATCCACTCCAACACTCTATGTCACATAAGAACATAAGAGAAGCCCTGTTGGATCAGGCCAATGGCCCATCCAGTCCAACACTCTGTGTCACATAAGAACATAAGAGAAGCCATGTTGGATCAGGCCAATGGCCCATCCAGTCCAACACTCTGTGTCACAGAAGAAAATAAGAGAAGCCCTGTTGGATCAGGCCAATGGCCCATCCAGTCCAACACTCTCTGTCACATAAGAACATAAGAGAAGCCATGTTGGATCAGGCCCATGGCCCATCCAGTCCAACACTCCGTGTCACATAAGAACATAAGTGAAGACATGTTGGATCAGGCCCATGGCCCATCCAGTCCAACACTCTGTGTCACACAGTGGCCAAAAAAACCAGGTGCCATCAGGAGGTCCACTAGTGGGACCAGGACACTAGAAGCGCTCCCACTGTATCCCACCACCACCACCATCACCAAGAATACAGAGCAACACTTGCCCCAGACAGAGAGTTCCATCCATATGTTGTGGCTAATAGCCACTGATGCTCCTCAGCTCCATACGTTTATCCAGGGGTGGAATTGTAGCTCCATTGTGTATTAGGCCACACACCCCTGATGTAGCCAATCCTCCAAGAGCTTACAAGGCTCTTTTTTGAAAGCTCTTGGGGGATTGGCTAATTCAGGTGGGTGTGGCCTAATATGCAAAGCAGCTCCTGCTAGAATTCCACCCCTGTGTTTATCCAGCCCTCTCTTGAAGTTGCCGCCACCTCCTGTGGCAATGAATTCCTTGTGTTAATCGCCCTTTGGGGGAAGAAGTACTTCCTTGTATCCGTTCTAACCCGACTGCTCAGCAAGTCTGCATACAGCAAGTCCTCTTCAGTGACTAGGTTAGATGCAGGGTAAGGGCACGGCATGCATAGAGAGAAGCTGTTTATGCCTTATGTGAACCCAACCAGTTCCTGCTCCATGGATAGTGTTGTCAACTCCCAGGAGGTGGGGTGGGGTGGTGAGAGGTCACTTGGAGAGCCTGTTTGGTGTAGTGGTTAAGTGTGCGGACTTTTATCTGGGAGAACCGGGTTTGATTCCCCACTCCTCCCCTTGCACCTGCTGTTATGGCCTTGGGTCAGCCAGAGCTCTGGCAGAGGTTGTCCTTGAAAGGGCAGCTGCTGTGAGAGCCCTCTCCAGCCCCACCCACCTCATAGGGTGTCTGTTGTGGGGGAGGAAGGTAAAGGAGATTGTGAGCCGCTCTGAGACTCTTCGGAGTGGAGGGCGGGATATAAATCCAATATCTTCTTCTCATCTTCTTGTAGGATAAAGACAGCACAACCAAAGTTATAGTGACCAAATAACTAAGAATGTGTTGAAACAAAAGCATGCAAATGCGTTCAATAGAAGACTACGTAAATAGCAATAACAGTTCCCCAAAAGCCTTTTGGAGTTCAGTGCCATTTTGAAATCTTAGTGGAGACTTTCTGCCCCATTTGTCCCTTGGGAATTCTATGCGCAGTCTTTGGACGCACTGAAAAAGGATCGTGTGGGTTTTGCAGCTTTTTGCAACTTATGGGTGCGTCAGAAACACTGATACTTTTTCGGAGCTTTTGCCCTTTGTTGAGAGATGTGGTTGGAGCACCCTGAGCTAGAAGAGAATTCGAAGCAGGAATAATCAAGCCGACCTCCTGTTCGTTGGGACTCCTTTGAGGGAACTGGGAAACTTTTGGGGGATAGCTATTGCTATTTAATTTTCTATTGAATAATAATAATAATAATAATAATACATTTTTATTTATATCCCGCCCTCCCTGCCTAGGCAGGCTCAGGGCGGCTAACAACAGTTCAATAAAATTATACAATATACAATATACAATATAAGGGCTACCCAATTTAAAACAGGTTCAAAAGCTTTTACTATACATAAAAATGTTATGAAACTGTATAAAATAGTTGTATGCTTATTTTGAAATTGCCAGTTAAGTACGATAAAACTTCAGCACTACGGTAGATTCACCACAAACTCTTCTGGAGAAAAGCAGAAGTCTTGCCCTGACGTCTGAAGTCTGTATCTTGTTAGAATCTGCCATGACTCATACTTTATGACACATTCTTATCAATCGTGTGCCATGTCACTGGCCTGAATATCTCAGGCACAGGTGCTTTTAAGTGAACTGCTGCCACTCAAGAAATTATCCACAAGATAAAGCGTTTCAGGGCTTTGAACATATTTGTATGATTTTGTTTCAATACATTCTCAGTTATTTGGTCACTATAACTTCGGTTGTGCTGTCTTTAACCCCCAGGTGGGGCCGGGAGATCTCCCAAAACTACAACTGATCTGCAGTCTACAGAGACCCATTGCCCTGGGGAAAACGGCTGCTTTGAAGGATGAACTCTATGGCATTAGACCCCGATGCGGTACTTCCCTCTCCCCAACTCCACCCCCCCCCCAGGTTCCACCCTCAAATCTCCAAGAGTTTTGCAAATTGGATCTGGCAGCCCAATTAGAGGGGTTGTGAAAAACCTGGAGATTTGGGGGATGGAGTCTGGAGAGGGCGGGGTTTGGGGAGGGGAGAGGCTTCAATGGGGTAGAATGCCATAGAGCAGGGGTGGCCAATGGTAGCTCTCCAGATGTTTTTTGCCTACAACTCCCATCAGCCCCAGCCATTGGCCATGCTGGCTGGGACTGATGGGAGCTGTAGGCAAAGAACATCTGGAGAGCTACCATTGGCCACCCCTGCCATAGAGTCCTCCTTCCAAAGCAGCCATTTTCTCCGGGGGACCTAATTTCTATCGCCTGGAGATCAGTGGTAATCCCAAGAGATCTCCACCACCCCCTGGAGGTTAGAGTTGCCAAGTCTAATTCAAGAAATATCTGGGGACTTTGGGGGTGGAGCCAGGGGACTTTGGGGTGGAGTCAGGAGCAAGGGTGTGACAAGCATCATTGAACTCCAAAGGGAGTTCCAGCCATCACATTGAAAGGGACCACACACCTTTTAAATGCCTTCCTTCCATTGGAAATAATGGATAGGGGCACCTTCTTTAGGGGCTCATAGAATTGGATCCCCTGGTCCAATCTTTTTGAAATTTGGAGGGTGTTTTGAGGAAAGGCACTGGATGCTATATTGAAAATTTGGCGTCTCTACCTCAAAAAACAGACCCCCCCCCTGAGCCCCAGATACCCAGGAGAGCCAGTTTGGTGTAGTGGTGAAGTGTGCAGATTCTTATCTGGGAGAACCAGGTTTGATTCCCCACTCCTCCACTTGCACCTGCTAGAATGGCCTTGGGTCAGCCATAGCTCTGGCAGAGGTTGTCCTTGAAAGGGCAGCTGCTGGGAGAGCCCTCTCCAGCCCCACCCACCTCACAGGGTGTCTGTTGTGGGGGAGGAAGGGAAAGCAGATTGTGAGCCGCTCTGAGACTCTTGAGTGGAGGGTGGGATATAAATCCAATATCTTCATCTACCTCACAGGGTGTCTGTTGTGGGGGAAGAAGGGAAAGGAGATTGTGAGCCGCTCTGAGACTCTTCGGAGTGGAGGGCGGGATATAAATCCAATATCTTCATCTACCTCACAGGGTGTCTGTTGTGGGGGAGGAAGGGAAAGGAGATTGTGAGCCGCTCTGAGACTCTTGAGTGGAGGGTGGGATATAAATCCAATATCTTCATCTACCTCACAGGGTGTCTGTTGTGGGGGAAGAAGGGAAAGGAGATTGTGAGCCGCTCTGAGACTCTTCGGAGTGGAGGGCGGGATATAAATCCAATATCTTCATCTACCTCACAGGGGGTCTGTTGTGGGGGAGGAAAATAAAGGAGATTGTGAGCCGCTCTGAGACTCTTCGGAGTGGAGGGCGGGATATAAATCCAATATCTTCATCTACCTCACAGGGTGTCTGTTGTGGGGGAGGAAGGTAAAGGAGATTGTGAGCCGCTCTGAGACTCTTTGGAGTGGAGGGCGGGATATAAATCCAATATCTTCTTCTACCTCACAGGGTGTCTGTTATGGGGGAGGAAGGGAAAGGAGATTGTGAGCCGCTCTGAGACTCTTCGGAGTGGAGGGCGGGATATAAATCCAATATCATCATCATCAAGGATCAATTCTCCATTATACCCTATTGGAATTGGCCTCCATAGGGAATAATGGAATGTCTAGCAGACATTTCCCTCCCCCCTCCCTCTTTCTGATAACCTGAAGTGGGGGGAGGGCCTCCAAACCAGGGGATCCCCTGCCCCCACCTGGGGATTGGCAACCCTACTGGAGGTTGTAACAAAAGGAAAAAAACTGTATAAAAGTCACAACCATTGATACAAGTCCTGGCTTGCTATTCTATATTTTTCTGCTGTTGCTGTGACATCAACCCTCTATTGTAATTGTGCCAATGTTGTTAACATCTGGAATCCACGGCTCATAGAATTGGATCCCCTGGTCCAATCTTTTTGAAACTTGGAGGGTGTTTTGAGGAAAGGCACTGAATGCTATACTGAAAATTTGGTGTCTCTACCTCAAAAAACAGACAACCCCCCCCCCCCCGAGTGTTTTTCTGTCAATAATCATAGCAGGGGTGGCCAACGGTAGCTCTCCAGATGTTTTTGCCTACAACTCCCATCAGACCCAGCTATTGGCCATGCTGGCTGGGGCTGATGGGAGTTGTAGGCAAAAAAACGTCTGGAGAGCTACCGTCGGCCACCCCTGTGTCAGAACTTGTATCTTTGCTGCTGGTCCTCTATAGTGTGACCAATGCTGTATGGTAGTTTTATTGTGGCTTAGAGCTGTATTGTTACTGAACCAAACTGACTCCATGTTGTAACCTTTGCTTAACCCAGAGTGCCTGAATAGTAATTAACCTTGCCCCACTGGTATCCAAAATATTTGGGGCTGTAGAATGAATTATGTCTTGTCTCTGCACATTCTCACACTGGGACCCTTTGAAGCCGAACAGCATGGCCTTCAGAGTAGGGAGGCATCCTCTCTACTGATAGGGATGGTGAGAAGACAGCTGCGCCCTACAATGTGAATTGTGGCTTTGTGAGATGTTTGCTTTACGTGTATAAAATCAAGCTGATGCTGGCTCTCGCCATTACTGTTATCTTGCCTTTTCCAGCACCTAGTTCTCTTCAATAAAATCCTAGCTTTGTAACTAAGTATGGGATCCGTTTGAAGTTCTTGAGTTCTGACATTATAACAGTAATCCCATTGTTCGTGGCTTATCTGTACTGGAGGCTTGGCTCGATGGCGGCTAAAGTACCAGAGGACGGAGAGCCCACCACCCCATCGGAGGACCCGCCGCTCGATCCAAACGTGACGGGGGTCCGACGCAAAATTAAGGTTCCAGCGCCCTTCTCGGTCGACGCCGCCTTCCCGGCCCCGCGAACCTGGAGCCCGCGGAAGTCCACGGCAGCAATCGACGCCGCGGAGCAGCGGTACCGAAGCATGTTGGGCGAAGGAGGGGCAGGAGACGACGACGAGAGCCAGGCGGAGGGCACGGAGCCCCGAGGGGGGGAAGACCCGATCCGGACCCTCCGCAACGAATTATTCGATTGGGTGCGGGAGATCCATGGCGATGTGCACCGTTCCCGCGTGACGATGGCCGAGGAAATGCAGCAGAACCTGGGCGCTATCCACGACCAGCTCCGCACTTTGCAAACAGCGGTCCTGGGGATACCGTATGGAGTGTTGCCACTGGGGCAACCGCCTGTCGCCCCGCCGGCCCCCGCCCCGCAGGCTCCAGCTGCCCCGGTGCCGCCGGCCCCAGCGGCCCCAGCGGCCCCGGCACCTCCGGCTCCGCCGGCTCCGGCCGCCCCGGCACCGCCGGCGCCACCCGCACCAGGGGCCCCGGCCGCCCCGGCGCCGCCTGCACTACCCGTTCCGATCCAGCCGGCCCTACCGGGCCCAGCACCACCGGCTGGGGCGCCGCGAGCGCCAGGAGGGGCCGAGGGACGGGGAAGGGAGTTGAAGATTACGTTCGATGGGAATCCGGAGGACGTGGAATACTTTACTATTCAGTGCGACACGTTTTTCACCCACTGGGGCGCCGACTACCCTACCGAGGCCAGCCGAGTGTACCACATCGCATCTCGACTGAGGGGGGCGGCCCGCAAGTGGTATGTGGGGCTTTTCATGGGGAGAAAGCCCGAATTAGCTACCGTGGCAGGGTTCCTGCACGCGATGCTCCGCCAGTATGGAGATCCCTTACGGGAGGAGAAGGCGGTCGCTGCCCTTCAACGCATCGAACAGGGCAACCGCTCCACCCGCGAGTACGCCACCGAATTCCTAGGGTACTGTGCGGCAGCGAGGGGATGGAACGAGGTCATGAAATACACCGCGTTCATCAATGGGTTGAATCCGAGCATCCTCGACCGCTGCTACAGTCAGGGAAGGCCCGACACGTTGGTCGGCTGGATCCAACTGGCCGGGGAGGTGGAGACCAACCTCCAACACGTGGGGATGAGGAGACAGCAACTAGCGAGGAAGGGGGCCAAACACACCCCAACTAAATCCGAAGGGAAGAAGGCTCCGACGACCTCCACCCCGTCTCCCGCCCGCAAGTGCTTCCAATGCGGGGACCCAAATCATCTTGCTGCTAACTGCCCTGGGAAAGCGGGTTCCACACCACCCACGGCGCGGCCAACCACCCCGGGTCCGAAGAAGAAGAAGAGCAGCCGATCGAAGGAGCCCAGTCGGGACTCCGTCGCCACTTCCTTGGCGACTGACGAGGATTTTACCACCAGCCTGGCAGCAGTCGAAGAATCGACCGAGGAGTCGGACGATACCGAGTCGGCGGGAAACGACAGCGACCTGCTTTAATGGGTGCCGCAAAGCAGGTCCAACAACAGCCGGCACTCCTCACGGTGAGAGCAACTGGGGGTTTACTTTTCATGGCCGTCACCCTCCTTAACCCGAACCTAAAGAGATTCATGCACGCCCGAGCGCTAATCGACTCAGGGTGTAACAGGGACTTGATCACCCCCCGCCTAGTTGAGGCGCTGGGATTAGCCACTTCGCCCCTGCCACAACCGATGCAGTTCCAGCAAATGGACGGGGGGCCCATGAGAGGGGAACCATGTACTTTAGAAACTCAGGCGGTCCCGGTAGGGACCGAGGAGCATTGGGGAATTGAGACTTTCGTAATCGCCCCCTCCTGCTCTTTCGACGTGGTAGTAGGCTCAGCTTGGCTCGCCCGCCACCAACCCGACATAAGGTGGGAGGAACAGATCGTCCGGTTCCCGGATTGGAGGTGCGAGCATCACCACTGGCGCCCCGAGTGGGGGCCGCACGCTCCCCCCCAAAACATGCGGGCGTGCCTCACACTCGAGGAAGTCGCCTCCATCCCCAAGGAGTACCGAGACTTAAAACTGGCATTTAGCGAGAAGGAAGCGGATGAGTTACCGCCCCACCGCCCTACAGACTGTGCCATTGAGCTAATCCCAGGGCAGCAGCTTCCCAAAGCGAAACTGTACTCCATGGGTTGGGCGGAGAAGGCTGAACTCCGAAAGTTTTTGGACAAAAATCTAAAGCGTGGCTTTATTCGACCCGCCACAGCTCCCCATGCCGCCCCCGTCCTATTCCGAAAGAAAAAGGACGGGTCTCTTAGGCTTTGCACAGATTTTCGTGCGATAAACGGGATTTCCATGTCCAACGCCTACCCGATCCCGTTGATAAAGGACTTATTAAACACCGTAGCAAAGGGGAAAATATTTACCAAACTCGACCTCCGAGACGCATACTTCCGCGTCCGCATCAAAGAGGGGGACGAGTGGAAGACAGCCTTCAACACCCCACTGGGACAATTTGAGTACCTTGTCATGCCGTTTGGGCTACAGGGAGCCCCGGGTGTTTTTATGAACTTTATTAATGAAGTGCTGCGGGACTTCCTGTTCAAGGGGGTGGTGGTGTACCTTGATGACATCATTATCTATTCACAAGATCTAAAGTCTCATGTACCTTTGGTCAGAAAAGTGTTAAGCACCCTTTGTAAACACAAACTGTATGCCAAATTGTCGAAATGTGAATTCCACAAGACCGAACTGGATTACTTGGGCTTCCGGGTGTCGGGGGAGGGATTGTCCATGGACCCCGCAAAGGTCCAAGCGGTGTTAGACTGGGAACCCCCTCGAACCCGCAAGCAGTTACAAAGTTTTATCGGGTTCGCTAACTTTTACCGCGACTTCATAAAGGGGTTCGCCACGGTCATGCTCCCTCTTACAGAACTCCTCAAAACTAAAGGGAAGGGTGACGAGGCTAAAAAACCCGGCGCACGCCTAACGTGGACGCCTGACTGTCAAAAAGCTTTCACTGAGCTAAAACGCCTCTTCACCTCCGAACCCGTGCTGGCTCACCCTGACGAACTAAAGCCCTTCGTGGTCCAATGCGACGCCTCCGACGCCGCTGTAGGAGCCATATTAATGCAGAGGGGAGAAAATGGGGTGCTCCGACCCTGTGCCTATATTTCCAGGAAATTTTCCAATGAACAAAGAAACTGGTCGGTCTGGGACAAAGAGGCATTTGCAGTCATGTTTGCCTTAAAAACCTGGCGCTCCTGGCTTGAAGGAGCGAGAGTCCCCTTCGAAATTTGGACCGATCACAAAAACCTGGAAGCCCTCACTGGGCGTCGCAAAATGACTGCAAAACAGATCCGGTGGGCAGGCTTCTTTGCTAAGTTTGACTTTGTGTTGAAACACATCCCAGGCTCAAAGAACTTTTTAGCGGACGCCCTTTCCCGCATGCCCCAACACGACAGTCTCAAGGAGGAGGTGGTGGACTCACTAATTTCCCCCTCAGCCATCGCGGGGGGGGTCACCACCCGCTCCGGTAAACAAACCAACCCTCCAGACTTAGAATTACTTTCTCGGTTCCTCTCAGAGTACAAACAGGAAACTGACCGCCCCCCCAACTTGGTCAAAGCCGAGAACGGGCTCTGGTTGCACAATGAAAAAATCTATGTGCCCGATCCCCTCAGGAAGGAGGTTTTAGACCGCTGCCACTCAAGTCGCTTAGCCGGCCACTTTGGCTATGTCAAAACACTCAACTTGCTCACCCGCCAATTTTGGTGGCCGAAAATGAAAAAAGATGTTTCAGAATTTGTACTGTCATGTCCCACTTGCCTCATGGCAAAACGAAGGGGGGGCAAACCTCCGGGCCACCTAGTTCCCCTCCCTACAGCCACCCAACCTTGGTCGGTAGTGTCCATGGACTTCATTGTCGAACTCCCGCCTTCACAAGGCAAAACAGTCATCTTGGTCGTAGTCGACACCTTTTCAAAGCAGGCTCACTTCATTCCTTGCAAACAGTTACCTACAGCCAAAAAACTTGCCCAGCTCTTTTTCACTCACATTGTACGCCTACACTCATTCCCAGACAAGGTCATTAGTGACCGCGGAACGCAGTTCGTTGCCAACTTCTGGCGGGAGTTCTGCAAACTGGCTGGCATTGAGCAAGGACTGAGTTCTGCCTACCACCCCCAGTCGGACGGACAGACGGAGAGGGTTAATGGCCTTCTAGAACAATACCTCCGCTGTTTCATTAATTTCCAGCAGTCCAACTGGGTGGATCTCCTCCCTTTTGCAGAATACGGCTACAACAATAGCCTCCATAGCTCAACCAAAACCTCCCCTTTTCAAATCATCAATGGCTACGAGGGCAAGCCATTCCCCACGCTCGCCCTCCCAGCCAGCCCATCCCAACCAACGTCATGCCAACAATGGTGGGAGGGACTTCGTGAAGGCTGGAAGGGAATTCAGGAAAACCTGGAGGAAGCGAAAAAAGCCTACAAAAAACAGTTTGACAAAAAACACTCTCCAGAGTGGGATCTAAAGGTGGGGGATACAGTTTTCCTGTCGACAAAAAATCTCCCCCTTCCCCAGTCCTGCCGCAAACTTGCACTGAAGTTCCTCGGACCTTTCAAAATCAAAAGGGTGATAAATAAAGTAACGGTGGAACTCGAACTACCCAAATCTCTAAGTAAGATCCATCCTGTTTTTCATTGCAGCTTGCTTCGGAAAGACCCTGGTGCTACGTCCTTCCATCCCAGGGCCCCACCGCCCCCTCCGACGACAGTGAGGGGTCAGAGTCACCATGAAGTCCAGGAGATCCTGGACTCCAGAGTCAAACGGGGGAAACTGTATTATTTGATCAGGTGGAAACACTTCCCCCCGAGCTGTGACGAGTGGGTCGAGTCTCAGAACGTAGTGGCTCCGCAACTGCTGAAAAAGTTTCACCTACTGTACCCGCACAAGCCCAAGGCCGGCCCCGCGGGAGGGGGCGCTTAGGGGGGGCAGTATGTCAGAACTTGTATCTTTGCTGCTGGTCCTCTATAGTGTGACCAATGCTGTATGGTAGTTTTATTGTGGCTTAGAGCTGTATTGTTACTGAACCAAACTGACTCCATGTTGTAACCTTTGCTTAACCCAGAGTGCCTGAATAGTAATTAACCTTGCCCCACTGGTATCCAAAATATTTGGGGCTGTAGAATGAATTATGTCTTGTCTCTGCACATTCTCACACTGGGACCCTTTGAAGCCGAACAGCATGGCCTTCAGAGTAGGGAGGCATCCTCTCTACTGATAGGGATGGTGAGAAGACAGCTGCGCCCTACAATGTGAATTGTGGCTTTGTGAGATGTTTGCTTTACGTGTATAAAATCAAGCTGATGCTGGCTCTCGCCATTACTGTTATCTTGCCTTTTCCAGCACCTAGTTCTCTTCAATAAAATCCTAGCTTTGTAACTAAGTATGGGATCCGTTTGAAGTTCTTGAGTTCTGACACCCTGATCATAGAGTTGGAAGGGACCACCAGGGTCATCTAGTCCAACCCCCTGAACAATGCAGGAAACCCAAAAATACCTTCCCCAAATTCAAAGGTTCTCATTGCTGTCAGATAGCCATCTAGCCTCTGTTTAAAAACCTCCAAGGATGGAGAGCCCACCACCTCCCAAGGAAGCCTGTTCCACTGAGGAATCGCTCTAACGGTCAGGAAGTTCTTCCTAATGTTGAGCCGGAAACTCTTTTGATTTAATTTCAACCCATCAGTTTTGGTCCTACCTTCCAGGGCCACAGAAAACAATTAAACAACATCCTCTATATGTGACAGCCCTTCAAGTACTTGAAGATGGTGATCATATCAACCTCTCAGTCGCCTCCTCTCCAGGCTAAACATCCCCAGCTCCTTCAACCTTTCCTCATAGGACTTGGTCTCCAGACCCCTCACCATCTTTGCTGCCCTCCTCTGGACCCATTCCAGCTTGTCTATGTCCTTCTTAAAATGTGGTGCCCAAAACTGAACACAATACTCCAGGTAAGGTCTTACCAGAGCAGAGTAAAGCAATATCATCAGATCACGTGATCTGGACACTATACTTCTGTTGATACAGCCCAAAATTGCATTTGCCTTTTTAGCGACTGCATCACACTGTTGACTCATGTTCAGCAATATGATCCACTAAATCCCCTAGATCCTTTTCGCACATACTACTGCTAAGACAAGTCTCTCCCATCCTATAACTATGCATGGGATTTTTCCTACCAAATTGCAGAAGTTTACATTTATCCCTGTTAAAATTAATTTTATTGGTTTTAGCCCAGTTTTCCAGCCTGTCAAGGTCATCCTGTGTCCTGTTTCTGTCTTCTACTGTATTTGCAACCCCTCCCAATTTAGTATCATCGGCAAATTTAATAAGCATTCTCTCTATTCCTTCATCCAAATCGTTTATAAAGATGTTGAACAAAACAGGTCCCAGGACAGATCCCTGAGGCACTCCACTTGTCACTTCTCTCCAAGAGGATGAGGAACCACTCACAAGCACTCTTTGGGTGCAATCTGTCAACCAGTTACAGATCCATCTAACGGTAACAGGATCCAAACCACATTTTACCAACTTGTCAACAAGGATAGTATGTGGAATCATATCAAAAGCCTTACGAAAATCAAGATAAACAACTTCTACAGCATTCCCCTGATCCAGCAAGGTAGTCACTTTCTCAAAAAAAAGAGATCAGGTTAGTTTGACAAGACTTGTTCTTGAGAAACCAATGCTGGCTCTTAGTAATCTTATTATCTTATTATCAATAATACTGATAATAAATTGTTTGTTTCAAAATACAGAGTAGCAAGCCAAGACTTGTATCAACAGTTGTTACTTTTATACAGGATTTTCCCCCTTTTGTTACAATATCACTTTTCTGTATAGACATCTCTTTCTGTATAACACCCTGGAAATCCCAAAAGGGTTGCATGGGAACTGCTTGATAGAAAAACTTTTATGGAGTGTTGTTTTATATACAAGTTTTTTTTGTTTTTTTGTTTTTTTGTTTTTTTGGGGGGGGGGTTGGTAGCAGGAGCTCCTATGCATATTAAGCCACACACCCCTGATGTAGCCAATCCTCTAGGAGCTTACAGGGCTCTTAGTACAGGGCCTACTGTAAGCTCCAGGAGGATTGGCTACATCAGGGTTCTGTGGCCTCCTTAGCTTCCTTGATCTGACAAGATTGGGCTACCCTGGGCCATCCAGGGCAGGGCAAGAGGTGTTGAGGTGGCTTGCCATTGCCTGCCTCTGCGTTGCAACCCTGGACTTCCTTGGTGGTCTCCCATCCAAATACCAACTAGGGCTGATCCTCCTTAGCTTCCTTGATCTGACAAGATTGGGCTAGCCAGGCGCATAAGGTGCTCAGAGGTGGTTTGACAACTTGAAGGGTGCCACATGCACAAGGCCATGCTGTTGTGTGGAAGCAGAACCACAGATGACCCACGCAGCAAAGCCAGTGTTCCCTCTAAGCCGAGTTAGTGTGAGCTAGTTCACAGGGTGTTAGTCTCCAGCTCACACATTTTTGTCTCAGCTTAGGAAGAAATGGCCCCAGAGCAAACTAATTTATGCAGAAACTCACAACTTTAAATGCCAGTAGCTCACAGCGCAGAGTTTTTGCTCACAAGACTCCACAGCTTGAGGAAGTATTGGGCAAAACCCACTTCCGCGTCATCCTTGAATTTCTCTCAACCTTTATTATGAGCACATAAAGGTAAAGGTAAAGGTAGTCCCCTGTGCAATCACCAGTCATTTTCGACTCTGGGGTGACGTTGCTTTCACAACGTTTTTACGGCAGACTTTTTACAGGGTGGTTTGCCATTGCCTTCCCCAGTCATCTACACTTCCCCCCCAGCAAGCTGGGGACTCATTTGACCAACCTCAGAAAGATGGAAGGCTGAGTCTAGAGAAAGGAAAGGAAAGGTCCCCTGTGCAAGCACCAGTCACTTCCGACTCTGGGGTGACAATGCTTTCACAATGTTTTCACGGCAGACTTTTTACGTGGTGGTTTGCCATTGCCTTCCCCAGTCATCTACACTTCCCCCCACAGCAAGCTGGGTACTCATTTGACCGACCTCAGAAGGATGGAAGGCTGAGTCTAGAGAAAGGAAAGGAAAGGAAAGGAAAGGAAAGGAAAGGAAAGGAAAGGAAAGGAAAGGAAAGGAAAGGAAAGGAAAGGAAAGGAAAGGAAAGGAAAGGAAAGGTCTCCTGAGCAAGCACCAGTCGCTTCCGACTCTGGGGTGACATTGCTTTCACAACGTTTTCACGGCAGACTTTTTACGGGGTGGCTTGCCATTGCCTTCCCCAGTCATCTACACTTTCCCCCCAGCAAGCTGGGGACTCATTTGACCGACCTCGGAAGGATGGAAGGCTGAGTCACCCTGGAGCCGGCTACCTGAACCAGCTTTCGCTGGGATGGAACTCAGGTCGTGAGCAGAGGGCTCCAACTGCAGTACTGCAGCTTTACCGCTCTGCGCCATGGGGCATTATGAACACATATCTTTCTTCAAAAAAGGTTCTGGTGGAATACTCACAGGCCAATGGACATGCGGTGAAAAGTATAACTTCCAGCACAGATGCTGCCGCTGGTAGCTTGACTGGTGTTGAGGCTGGGTCTACAGGAAGTTGGAAGTGTATCCATGGAGGGAAGGAGGCGACTCCCCTCCAGTCCTGTGATGGAGCCATCCAGATCTTCAAGAATGGCTGAATGAGGGGACGGGAATGATATCCAGTTTGGGGCATTTAAGAAGAGTACCCGTTCTGCTTTCACGGTAAATCCTCCTGAGAAGAAACAGAGAAGTATACCATGAGAAAACCAATCTCTTATAGGCAATGTTCCGTCTAAGCTGTGGGATTTTGTGAGCAACAATTCTACTTCATGGGCTACCGGCATTAAAGTTGTGAGCTACTGCATCGATTAGTCTGCTCTGGAGCCACGCTTCCGAAACTAAGACAAAAATGTCTGAGGCAGAGGCTAAAGTTCACACTAACTCAGCCTAGAGGGAACATGGCTTATAGGCTAACCTCCAGGGCTCATAACAGTAGGGAGAAAAATATTGTAACTCTATGGTAAAACCACAGAGTTCTTTTGGCACTTCCTAGAGGTGTGAATCCTTACTTGGATAGTCCAGCCTAGCCTGATCCAGAGGTGGAATTCTAGCAGGAGCTCCTTTGCATATTAGGCTACACACCCCTGATGTAGTCAATCCTCCAAGAGCTTACAAATAACAGCCTTGTAAGTTCTTGGAGGATTGGCTACATCAGGGGTGTGTGGCCTAAAATGCAAAGGAGCTCCTGCTAGAATTCCACCCCTGGTCTGATCCAATTACTATGGGGGGGGAGGGACATTGAAAATGCCTCTTTAGGCATTAAATATACATATCAAAGAAGGCCTTAGGTAAGACTCCGAATAATTACTGAGGAGATCTACCACATTTCGTCCTCTTTGCTTCAAAACCCCCCGCACGCACGCTCCCACTTTCTGCCTCTACCCATAAATTCTGCTAGTTTTCATGCAGTTGCCTTAGTGATCTGTCTTTGAATGTTAATTTTTAAGTAGGAAGGGGTTGTTTATGCGGTCTTATGCTTATGTTCTTTTACACATGTTCCTGCCTGGCTCACTGGAGCCTTGAGGACTGAGCTTGGGGACTCAGGAACAACGGGCAGTAGGATCCAAATCTCTGCTGCCCTGCTCCAATCAGAAGCCCCTGCTGATTCAATCATCCAATGGCATTCTAGCGCGGGAACATAGAACTATATAAAATTGGCTCTGTTGGCCCTGTTGAGCAGTCTTCTACTTCAACAGTTTATTAAGCTGTAACTTAATAAAGAGAGCTACGGTCACTGCAACCTCGTCTCCTGAATTCGTTGAGCCCACTATATTATAGGAGGTTTTTTTTATGCCTCGGCTTAAAAAAATTCGAAAGAAAAGCATCCCATACGGAAAGCAAAATGAAATGACGGGCACAGTCCCCATCCCACATCCGATTCCCCCCTTCCCCAATATTTGGCTTCAATATCGAAAGCCTAACATACCCTGACCTCGTTGACAGCCAGAACACGGGGCGATTGCCGTGCAGTTGAGAATGTCAAAGTTCACAAAGGTTGCATTAGAAATCAATAGCTCACGCCTGTGGGGAGTTTTCAGCCCTGTAAGCATACAGCTTCCATTCTGCACAGAGAGAAGAATAAGGGAACACATTAAGAATTAAGAGGATCATTATTTTCTAGGGCAGGACTTACAGAAATAGACTTTGACATGATGGGGGGCCCAGGCTAGCCTAATCTCAGAAACTACGCAAGGGTTGGCTGCAGTTGATACTTCTATGGGAGACCACCAAGGTTGGAATTCTAGCAGGAGCTCATTTGCATATTAGGCCACACCTCTCTGATGTAGCCAATCCTCCAAGAGCTTACAAGGCTCTTTTTTTGTAAGCTCTTGGAGGATTGGCTACATCAGAGAAGTGTGGCCTAATATGCAAAGGAGCTCCTGCTAGAATTCCACCCCTGGAGACCACCAAGGAAGTCTAGAGTTGTTATGCAGAGGAAAGCAACGGCAAACCACCCTTGCTCATGTCATGCCTTGAAAACCCAATGAGGGGTCACCATGATTTGGCAGCAACCTGGCAGTACAGAATCATTCGAAACATACAATCGTGATTGTACGGAGGTCGTGAGCCTGTACTGGCTGGGAACATTTTAATAATATCACTCTATGTATTCACACATACAAAAATATTCGACTACTGTGCATGGATGACTGATCTAACCTAAACTTTATGGCCCAGACTAGCCCAATCTCATCAGATCCCAAAAATTAAGCAGTGTCAGTCCTGATTAGTACTTGGACGGGAGACCACCAGGGAAGTCCAAGGAAGGCAACGGCAAACCACCTCTAAGTGCTTCTTGCCCTGAAACATGGTACGGGATCACCATGAAGCAGTTGAGACTTAAGAAAGGCCGTGCTGGATCAGAGCGGTGGTCCATCTAGTCCAGCATCAAGTCCCACACAGCAGCCGATCATTTCCTCTGGAGGGCCAACAACAGTGCAAAGAGGCTGAGACCTTCATAAGAACCTAAGAAGAGCCCTGCTGGATCAGACCAGCAGTCCATCTAGTCCAGCCTCCTATCTCACTCAGTGACCAACCACTTCCTCTGGAGGGACAAATACAGGGCTTAGAGGCCAACTCCTTGATAAGAACATCAGAAAAGCCCTGCTGGATCGGACCAGTGGTCCATCTAGTCCAGAATCCTGTCTTATACAGTGGCCAACCAGTTTTGCTGGAGGGCCAACAACAGGGCAGAGAGGCTGAGGCCTTCATAAGAACATAAGAAGAGCCCTGCTGGATCAGACCAGGGGTCCATCTAGTCCAGCATCCTGCCTCACACAGTGGCCAACCAGTTCCTCTGGAGGGCCAACAACAGGGCACAGAGGCCAAGGCCTTCATAAGAACATAAGAAGAGACCTGCTGGATCAGACCAGGGGTCCATCTAGTCCAGCATCCTGCCTCAAACAGTGGCCAACCAGTTCCTCTGGAGGGCCAACCATAGGGCAGAAAGTCCGAGGCCTTTACAAGACCATCAGAAGAGCTCTGCTAGATCAGACTAGTGGTCCATCTAGCCCAGCATCCTGTCTCACTTAGTGGACAACCAGTACCTCTGGAGGGCCAACAACAGGGAATAGAGGCCGAGGCCTCCCCCTGACGTTGCCTCTTGGCATTGGGATTCAGACCTGATAGCACTTTCCATCACCAACACCAACAATTGGATTTAAGGCCAAAACAGACATGTGGCTAAACTTGGAAATCATGTGGATGGTTCATTCCATGGCATCTCCAGTTAAAAAGATCAGATAGTTGGTGATGAGAAAGTTCTCTCTGTCTGAGACCCTGGAAAACCACTGCCAATATAAATAGAAAGAGGCTGTAAGAACATAAGAACATAAAAGAAGCCATGTTGGATCAGGCCAATGGCCCATCCAGTCCAATATTCTGTGTCACACAGTGGCCAAAAAAATCAAGTGCTATCAGGAGGTCCACCAGTGGGTCCAGGACACTAGAAGCCCCCCCACTGTGTCTCCCCCAAGCACCAAGAATACAGATCATCACTGCCCCAGACAAAGAGTTCCATCAATACGCTGTGGCTAATAGCCACTGATGGACCTCTGCTCCATAGGTTTATCCAATCGCCTCTTGAAGCTGTCTATGCTTGTAGCTGCCACCACCTCCTGTGGCAGTGAATTCAACCAGGGAAGTCCAAGGCTGTAGAGAAGCAAGCAACAGGGGGTCACATCCCTTTTTGTCTTTAAAAAAAAGAGATTCCTCCCTCCTTCTGCATGCGAGGGGCAGCGTGACGTATTTAAACCTCAAGATCTGCTTCCACAATTCAGTTTGTTTGTTTTAATTAGAAGAGAAAGTAGGCAAGACACTTACATTTATTTCCGCTTGTTTTTCATTTATCACCCGCTTTTCTCCCTGACCATGCACTAAGGTTGCCACTCCCAGGTCTCAGTGGGGGTTCCCCTGCTTTTGGGGGCTTCAGCCTAACACTAGCCAGCAGTGGCAACCTCACCCCCAAACTGTGATGTTGTCACATGACATCCCCAATGTATTGATGTAATGTCTGGCTCCAGTGATGCTCCAGTTTGAGGGGGAACTCTATGGTTCTGAAGCCAAAAAATGACATAGAGTTTTGCCCAAAAACAAGAGTGTCACCTCTGACGTTGCCAATGTGATTATTTCACTTCCAGGTGATGTCATCACGTCAGGGGCATGACCCCGCCCCCCCCCCCCCCGGAACGCCTCCAAATTTCCCCACTGTGACTAAGTAGAAACCTGGCAATCCTACCATAGACCCAACATGGACCCCACATTGGTCCCCCTGCTTCAATCCTCACAACAAGAACCTTGAAAGGTAGGTTAGGCCGAGAGCCCAATCACCTAGCAGGTTTCCATGGATGAGTGAGGCATTCAGACCAGGTCACCCCAAGTCTTAATTAGTGTGAGCTAACACACAGTTTTTTAGCTCCCGGCTTTGCCTCAGCTCAGGAAAAATGGCCTCAGAGCAAACTCATTGATGCAGTAGCTCACAACTTTAATGCCAGTAGCTCATGAAGTAGAATTTTTGCTGAGGAGACTCCACACCTTAGAGAGAACACTGGTCCCAATCCAATACTCTTAACCACTGGGACACATGAGCCAAGGAAACGCTGATTTCGGTAAGGTACTTTGGGATAGGGACCACAATAAGAGCAGTGCTGTGAATGAGGAAATGGGTATATCTTCCTAGTGAAATACAGAATTACACGTTTCCCATATAAGAGGTACTACACTCATGGTAACCAGTAGTGGAAAGTACCGTCAAGTTACAGCTACTTATGGATACCCTATAGTTTTCAAGGCGATAAATTAGCAGAGGTGGTTTGCCATTGCCTGCCTCTGAATTATAATCCTGGACTTCCTGGTGGTCTCCCATCCAAACACGAATCAGGAGGAGGAGGAGGAAGAGAAGAAGGAGGAGGAGGAGAAAAAGAAGAAGAAGGAGGAGGAGGAGGAGGAGAAGGAGAAGGAGGGGAGGAAGAGGAGGAGGAGGAGAAGGAGAAAGAGGAGGAGAAGGAGGAGGAGGAGAAGAAGAAGAAGGAGGAGGAGGAGGAGGAGGAGGAGGAGAAGAAGAAGAAGGAGGAGGAGGAGAAGGAGGAGGAGGAGGAGGAGAAGGAGAAGAAGAAGGAGGAGGAGAAGGAGAAGAAGAAGAAGAAGGAGGAGAAGGAGGAGGAGGAGGAGGAGAAGGAGGAGAAGGAGAAGGAGGGGAGGAGGAGGAGGTGAAGGAGGAGGAGAAGGAGAAGGAGGAGGAGGAGAAGAAGAAGAAGATAGATGAAGATGATGATTGACGACCATATTGGATTTCTATTTATTTTTTATTTTTATTTTATTAGATTTGTATCCTGTCCTCCCCTGATGGGCTCAAGGCGGCTAACAACAATTAAAACATATCATTAAATTATTACAATAAAACCACAATAAGTTATTAAACATCTCAAACGTATACGGTCCCACTCTCCTCTCCGAATCTCAGAGCAGTTTATAATCTCCTTTGCTTTCCTCCCCACACCAGACACCATGTGAGAGAGCTCTCGCAGAAGCTACCCTTTCAAGGATCAAAGGTTTGCTCAATTTGTTAATTTTACTACGTAGTGCTGTTTTGTTGCTTTCGCATGCTCATGCTACTCAGATCAAAGGTTTGCTCAATTTGTTAATTTTACTATTTTGTCATTGTACCATTTTACATTCTAAACCATTGCCTACCAGATAATTTTACTTCACTGTCATTGGTTCTTAAATCTGTACCATGTTGCATTCTGGGCCACTGCCTACCAGCTCTGTATGGCTCTGCTCAGCTATGTATGGCTTTGCTCACTGCGCTGGATTCCTTGTCTGATGAAGTGTGCTTAAGAGCACATGAAAGCTTACATTCTAAAAAAAAATTGGTTCGTCTTAAAGGTACAACTTGACTCCTGCTTTGTTCAAGGACAGCTCTGTGAGAGCTCTGGCTGACCCAAGGCCATCCCAGCTGCTGCAAGTGGAGCAGTGGGGAAATCAAACCCAGTTCTCCCAGATAAGAGTCCGCGCACTTAACCACTACACCAAACTGGCTTTCTCAAGCTTCCTTGATCTGACAAGATTGGGCTAGCTTGGGCTATCTAGGTCAAGGCAAGGGATGAGCAGCAATGACTTGCCGTTGCCTTCTTCTCAGCCCCACCAACCTCACAGAGTGTCTGTTGTAGTGGGTAGGAAGGTAAAGGAGATTGTAAGTCACTCTGAGACCCTGAGATTCAGAATATAGGGTGGGATATAAATCCAATATCATCATAATCTTCTTCTTCTTTTTCTTCCCTTGGTGGTCTCCCATCCAAATACCAACCCCAATTAGCTTCCGGGACCTGATGTGATCGGACCATCCAGGTTGAGGCTATGAGATCCATACAGCTTTAAAACTCCAGCTACTACCGGCCTTCCTTAGTGGATTTAAGCAAAACCTTCCCCCCCCCCCCCCGCTGACGTCAATGGGTACTGGATCGATGCCAAGCAGCCAGGATAGAAAAGGATAGAAGTAACAATTGGTTTAGAGGCATCTCTTTAAAAAAAAAATGAAGGAGCTGGCAGAACGGAAGACTTTTGCTGCCTTGTTAAATTAATGTCAGCACGTTTTAATTGACGTTAAAGAGACATCGTTATTAAAGGACAGAATTACATAAATTAAGATGTAAATTATGACAAGAAGACTCTTTATCATGAGATAATCAAAGATAATCACACCCCTGGGGAGCCGAGAGGAGCAAGGCGCAGTTGTGCGCCTGGAAATCTCTTAACAAGTACGGGGGAAACTCCAGTACTGAAGAGGCTGGATTGGAAAGAACAAGAGACTTCATAAAATACGTGTATTAAAAACTAGGAGACAAAGTTCTGAACCAGTATCTCAAACAGAGCACATGGAAACACATGTCCATAGCCCTTCCTTGTCTCCTCACATTATCCCCAACACACTCATTTTTGTGTGGCACATTTTCCCTATGAAGAAAGGTTAGAACGCTTGGGGCTCTTTAGCTTGGAGAAATGTCGACTGAGGGGGGTGACATGATCGAGGTTTACAAGATTAAGCATGGAATAGAGAACGTAGCGGAAGAAGTACTTTTCTCCCTTTCTCACAATACGAGAACTTGTGGACAATGAAATGGTTCCAGGAAAAAAGCTCACAGAAAAAAACCCACGGATATAAATGCTCACAGGAAAAAAGCCCATACTGAAAAACCATGTGAATAACAACATATTTTGATCCTAAAATAACAACATAAAATATAGGTAATACCTGTTCATTCTCATAAACGGAGGTGCATGGCTATCCACAATTAGCAATATTTATGGTGCTTTACATGGCATTTTACCATGTGGGCTTCTTTCCATGTGAGCTTTTTTCCATGTGGGCTTTTTCCACGTAGGTTTTTTTCCCACATGGGCCTATTTCCATGTGGGCATTTTTCCTCACGAGCATTCTTCAATGTGGGCTTTTTTCCTGTGAACATTTATGTCCGTGGGTTTTTTTCTGTGAGCTTTTTTCCTTTGGGCTTTTTTCCGGTTACCCGATGAAATTGCTGGGCAGTCTGGTTAGAACAGAGAAAAGAAAGTCCTTCTTCACCGAAAGGGTGATTAACACATGGAATTCACTGCCACAGAAGGTAGCGGCGGCTACGAGCATAGACAGCTTCAAAAGGGGATTGGATAAGCGTATGGAGCAGAGGTCCACCAGTGGCTATTAACCTCAGCGTATTGTTGGAACCCTCTGATTGATTTTGCACTAACCTTGCTCCACGGCAGGCTTCCCTTTTGCTCTGGAGCAAGCTAGTGATTTTGAACATGCTGCTCCATGCCGCCATTTTTTGTCGCTGCAACCCTCGATTTGATGCATGGCAACGTAAGCCTGTGACCCTGCCACAATCTTCCATGATCTCCCGCACCACTACTTTGAAAGTTGGGAAACCTCCCAACGGATGAAGGGATTGGCTGGGTGGGGACAAACAGGTAGGAGTTTGCTCTTACCGTTTCACGCAAGCGGCCCAGGAACAAACTGTCGACCACAGAGGTGTTTCCAAGACTTTCGACAATATTTGCTCCAAAGTTGCGGCAGACGCAAATGAGGAGCCCACGAAGCTGCAAGTTGCTGGTGCTCATAATCTGTCATCATATATTGTTATAAGAGAAAGGAACAAGTAAAGAGGGTAAATGGAAGCTTGTTCTACACCATGAGTCCCCAGCTTTTTTGAACCCGTGATCACCTTTGCAATTCTGATACAGCATGGTGAACAGAGTCACAAAATGGCTGCTCCAAGAGGCAGAGCTAGTCACAAAATGGCTGCCGCAGCTTACCTTTAACCACACCCTGAGAGGTCACTGAGAGTGACTTATCCAATATTCTTTTTAAAATATACAACGAGGGTTCCCCATTGCATGCCCTTGGGCACCACCATCTGTCTTTGTGCCCACCAAGAATTTTTGGAAAGTGGGTGGGGCTTTTGCCCAGCAATCTTCTGATGGACTGTTGGAGATTTGATTGGCTGTTCAGGCAGCACAAGAAACTTGACGGTGTGGTTAAAGGTAAGCTGCGGCAGCCATTTTGTGACTGGCTCCGCCTATTGCAGCAGCCGTTTTGTGGCTCTGCTCACCATTCTGTTAAAAAATGAATAAATTCACACCTTATCTAAATGTAACTACAACTATGTATGTGGCATTCTCACCACATTATGACATGGAGAACGCGATTTAAATGTTTACGTTCCACAGCTTATGCTTAAACACAACCCCGACGAGGCGTGCCAAAGATAAAGTCATGCTCTGTTCTTGGGCCATAAAAATCTGAGCAAACCCTTTAGTATCAGAACTGAAGCTAGTCCAACAAGGAAGTCAATTCGATTGTCGTTTCCACTGGTTTGAATGGTGGGAGGCACGCTGGCAGGGGTAACATTGCCTAAGGGTGCTTTCACACAAGAGATTTGGCCTGACCTAGCCACGCCTCCCATTTGGATTAAATGTGCACGATCACACAAGCACATCCGCTCCCTGAGCCGCACCTGTTCTCACCCTGTCTCCAGATGCCTCTTATCTGGATTAAAGAACCACCAGGATCTTCCCGGTAGTTTACCCCTGAATCACATTTAGGTCACGTATACGCCGGCCGACAATGCCTGAACACAACTCATAAGCGGAAGAGCAGTGTGATCGCGCTCAGGGATGGCCCTTCCACTAGACATACTAGGTGATTGCCTAGGGCGCTGGTCTTCTGGGGGCACCAAATTGGCACCCCCATGCGACTCGATAATGTTATCAAGCGAGGGGAGGTGCCAGAAGTTAGTATTGCCTAGGGGTAGCCCTGATCGCACCAAGCCGTTTCTGGCCCGTATGGGGTTTCCCCCCCTAACCCCGCTCTGAGAAGTGCTTGTGTGTATCTCTGCACACTCTTTCAGTGGTGGGTCTGTGGTTGAGGCATGTTAGCAGTCTGAACAGGCAACCATGGACCGTTGCTGGGATTCTGCCGCTTCAATGGCTGGTGTCTGCTCCCTCTGAAATGGACCAAACTCAAACAGTTTTTTTTTTTTTTCACGACGAGATAATATCATGTCACTTTGAAAATATGAAGCTGCTTTCTACTGAATCAGACCCTCGGTCCATCAAAGTCAGTATTGTCTACTCAGGGTGGCAGCAGCTCTCCATGGTCTCAAGCTGAGGTTTTTCACACCTACTTGCCTGGACCCTTTTTAGTTGGAGATGCCGGGGATTGAACCTGGGATCTTCTGCTTACCAAGCAGATGCTCTGCCATTGAGGCACCATCCCTCCCCTTCAGTGGCTCTCCAGGGTCTCAAGCGGAAGTTTTTCACACCTACTTACCTGGACCCTTTTTAGTTGGAGATGCCAGGGATTCAACCTGGGACCTTCTGCTTACCAAGCAGATGCTCTACCACTCAGCCACAGTCCAAGTGGGATAGTGCTCTAATACTTAAATGTATTTATTAATTTTTTTATTAAATAACATCAACAAACACCATTAAATAATAATATCAACCAAACAATAACAACAAATGTACTCTTCCAACATGCAATCGCATCGTAGTTTTACACATAGTGTCAACTGAGTTATCCAATACTACAATGAGCATAATCAATAATAGGAGAAGTTTATGAAGTTTTTTGGAATACAACTTTCAAAATGCTCATCTGAGTTAAAAAAGGGAACCACTTTTCAATGAAATTGTTTTCGTTATGCAGTAATTCATTTACATAAATCCAGGCCTCAGATTCAGTGGGAGCTCATAGGAGCGCAGCTCCTGAACCTTTCTGAGAGTTCCGCCTCCTCCTTCTGAGAGTTCCTCCTCCTTTCTGAGAGTTCCACCTCCTCCTTTCTGAGAGTTCCTCTTTCTCCTGAGAGTTCCACCTCCTTATCCATCGAATAGTAGGTGCAGCTGCACAACAATCCCTGGATGAGCTCCGCCCCCTGTTTTCCTACAAAACCACCCCTGCATAAATCTGAATGGCTAACTTATCTAAAGCAGCTATTTCCCAAACTTTTGCCACCCACTGCTGCTTTGTAGGAGACATATCTTGCTTCCAGTGACAAGCTATTAAGAGTTTAGCCGCCCTAAATAATAGTGCTGCTAATTCTTTTTTTTGTTGAGGACAGTTTTAGATCAGGCCAATAGTTCAAGAGGATTGATTCGGGAGTAAAAGTGACAGTGCTCTAAGATAGTATTCCTCACCTAAGGGACCCTCCCACCCAGGATTGCGAGCTCTAGGTGGGGAAATACCTGGAGATTTTGGGGGGTGGGATTTGAGGAGGGGAAGGACCTCAGCGGGGTATAATGCCACCGAGTCCACAAACCACAGAGACGACGTGATGATCACGGAAAGGACAAACAGTGGGAGCGCCATCTGATTTGGTGGGGAGATGAGCAAGTCCCTGTCGCTTGGATTCCATCTCCCCTCACTGCTACTACCAGGGTCTTTTTTTGTAGCAGGAACTCCTTTGCATATTAGACCACACACTCCTGATGTAGCCAATCCTCCGAGACTTGCAGTAGGCCCTGTAAGAACAGCCCTGGAAGCTCTTGGAGGATTGGCTACATCAGGGGTGTGTGGCCTAATATGCAAAACTGTTCCTGCTACAAAACAACAACAACAAAAAGCCCTGGCTATTACTGTCTCCAAGTGCCCAGGAAAACACAATTAGATGAACAGACATCAATTATTTGATTGGAAAGTTTCCACTCTTCCCAAATATTTTAAAGAATTGTGTTTGATTTCCTGGCATTCATGGTATTTGCAAAAGGACTTTGGTTCTGCTCAGAACACAACGGGCAAATACCTTATCGACATACTTTGTGTTCATCACATTCTAGCCATAAAACCTGAGCTCCGATATACGGAAAGTTGGTGAGGATTACGGTGAAATGTTCTCAATGGTTTTGTTTTTAAAGCAAGAACTTATGATTTACTTTACCTGAACCCCACCTAGACACTGCCAGGCTGTGAAGGACTGAAATACAACAGGGATTGTGCTGTTTGCCCTTTGAGGGTGATATTCGGGATATAACAGCAGTCCGTACCTGCACAGATTGAAATAGCAAATAACATAATAATTAGGGAAATATAGCAGACACTCTAGGCTAAATTTAGCCTTTTGCAACGCCTCTACCAACACACTGAGGACCAACCTGTCAGCATAGGGACATTGAAGATTTCAATATAAGACAGACTAGCTTTGTTGAAAACAAAGTTTCTGTTTATTGATTACAGCAATGCATACCACAACGCAGGGTCATTGATACTAATAACGAAAAGGGTGCAAGCATGAGTATATAAGGATACACATCAAAGGCTAGGGGGTTTAAATCATTTCCCACCATAAACCTGGGACTTCTTGGCTGAGAAGAGCCAGGGCAGTTATCTGTTATCTCCCACCTACATAGCCGCCTCTCCTCCGCCTCGATGGCCTTGCTTGTCTCTTCCAGGCGCCTGGGAACAGCTACATGTTTTACATTTCAAAGGCCTGTTGGAGTACTGGCCTCCCCCCTCCCGACGAGCCTTCTACCATTCTAGGGTTAGTGTAGCAAATGGCCTAATGTTAGTTCGCAGTAAATAAACAGGTCAAGTCATAAAACAAAGCTTCAATGTATACAAGCTGACACAACCTAGATGTGACCACATCTAGTTTGGTGTAGTGGTTAAGTGCATGGACTCTAATCTGAGAGAATCGGGTTTGATTCCCCACTCCTCCTCCACATGCAGATAGCAGGGTGACCTTGGGTCAGTCACTGTTCTCTCAGAGCTCTCTCAGCCCCACCTACCTCACAGGGTGTCTTATTGTGGGGAGAGGAAAGGAAAGGAGATCGTAACCTGCTCTGAGACTCCAAGTGAAGGGCAGGATAAAAATCCAATCATCTCCTCTTCTTCTTCTTCTTCTGCCACAGGAATGCAACCACCATTTTGAATTGATTTTTAAAAGCCCCAAGGGTCCAATGGGGCCCACAGCACAGCGGACGGAAGTGCTCATGTCCCCCACTCTATGCTGTATCAAGTGTTGAAACACACCTGCACAAACTCCCCTGTTTCGGCATTTGAAAAGGCATGTGAGGGAGGGGAGAACAAGAGTGCCACATTCTCTGGATTTTAAAATAACTGTAAAATGGCGGCAGCATCTCCATAGCGGCTGGGAAGAAGTTGTCACATCTAGTTTAGCCCTGAAATTTAATCAGTCCAGGGCGATGCTCCCTCTAAACTGTGGAGTCTTGCGAGCAAAAGTTCCGGCATTAAAGTTGTGAGCTTGTGCATGAATTACTTTGCTTTGGGGCCATCTTTCCAGAACAAAGACAAAAATATGTGCAACAGAGGCTAAAAAACTGTGAGCCAGCTCACACTGGTCCAGGGCACACACTGAAGATCCCGGTGCGTAGGAAACGGTAACGTCTTATAGCAGTGGCTCCCGAGCTTTTTGGCCAGTTTTGTGGAAGACATTTTTTTCCACGGACCGCTGGGGAGGATGCTGGGGTTTTTGCCACCTCAGGCTGCCCCCCCAGCCCATGCCCTGTCCCTCGGGGGGGGGGGTCTTTAAATGGAGGGGGAGACGGGGCTGTTTCTGCCATCTTCCTGCTAGGTAGCCAGGCGACAGAAGGCCAACCTGCCTCTTCCTCCCATTTAAAGACGCCTGCTGATCAGCTGATAGGTGGGGGTCTATAAACGAGGGGTAGGCGAAGGTCACAGCAGCGTTGCCCCTTCCACCAGACCCGGGCGGATGAAAGACGTGGTGTGGCTTCGCTCTGAGGCTGCCTGTCCTGTGAGGCCATGCCGCCTCTTTCGTCCATCTGGATTCTGGGCGGGCAGATGGGGAAGCGGGGCTGCTCTGCCTCGGAGTGACGTCAGCAAATATCGGGATCACGAAGGTGTGGTGACAGAAAGAATAGCAAACTCTTTCCGTTTACAAAATCATGCAATATAATTAAACAGCCTTCGTCTATTTCCAAATAGGTTTTAAAGCTACAATACTAGGGTTTCCAAGTCCCCCGCAGCCTCTGGAGTTTTCCCTCCCAAATTGCTAGAGCGTCTGGGAAAACGATAGAGTTTTCCCGGAAGCTCCTCGAGCAGCCGACATGTGACATCACCAGCGTGATGACGTCATTGCACCGGCAGTGTCGGGGCATTGACATCAATGCGGGCCAGCAGGTTGGGAAACTTCGGGGCGGGGGAACCTCCAGGGCGGGGGAATCCCTGCCCGGCCGGGGAACTTGGCAGCCTTATACAATACAAAAATGCAATTGAAAGACCATCCGGTGCACAACATGGCTACCGTCCACAAATCAGTGGACACTCTGTATAGTAGGTGGGGCTGAGAGGGCTCTCCCAGAAGCTGCCCTTTTAAGGACAACTCTTGCAAGAGCTATGGCTGACCCAAGGCCATTCCAGCAGGTGCAAGTGGAGAAGTGGGGAATCAAGCCCGGTTCTCCCAGATAAGAGAGCTCTGGCTGATCCAAGGCCATTCCAGCAGCTGCAAGCGGAGGAGTTGGAAACCAAACCCAGTTCTCCCAGACAGGAATCCGCACACTTCACCACTACACCAAACTGGCTCTCAAGACCCAATAGGAAATGGATTGACTCCATTCAAGAAGGCACAAAAGCCCCCAGCAAGGCTGTTAAGGGGACATTAATTCATATACAAAGACAATAATGCTAGGAAAAGAGGTAGATCCACCATGCGATGGACTGATTCAATAGAGAAAGCCACGGCTTTCAGTTTATAAGGCCTGAGCAAAGCTGTTAATGATAGAACAGTCCGAAGGCCATTAATTCATGGCACAACAGTCATACACACACACACACACAAGACTAAACCATTAAACTTATAAAAAAAGAATAGGGATTCTTCATAGGACACTTCATTTCAGATGACTAAATTAGCTTAGTAAAGACAACATTCACAAATTTCATATATGTATATACCAGGGGTAAGGGGTCATTTTGTAGGGGGGGGAAAGGTGCAGGAGCTCAGCAGCATATCTCATTTGCATATGACCCGGGATCTGTGTGCAGCAGGGAGAGAACTCCCCCCTGCATGCAGACCCTGGCTGGAGGTTCAGGAGCGGCGCTCCGGTGAGCTCCTGCTGAATTTAAGCCCTACCAGGGCTGGCCAAACTTGCTTAACGTAAGAGCCACATAGAATAAACATCAGACGTTGCAGCGCCGCAAAACATGAACGTCAGATGTTTGAGATCCGCAAGGAAGGAAGGCAAATGGATTGGAGGAGAGAGAGGTGGAAAGAAAGCAACTTTAACTTTAAATGCATTGTCCAAGCTGCCAGCTGGCTTGGCTTGGAGAAGTGATTTGAAGAGAGAAATGCCTTCTCCAAGCCAGCCGACGGGTTGGTGGGAGCTTCAAGAGCCACATGATACGTGTGAAAGAGCCACATGTGGCTCCCGAGCCACAGTTTGGCCACCTGGTGTATAAAATAAGGGATCATATTTAGATCAGAGCATGTCAAAGTTCTAGGATTCAAAATATTTATTTCATTCCCCACCCCCCCGCCAAATATAATGCTTAAAGACTCAATCAGACTGTAGTATGTATTGAAATATATATATATGCGGAGTTTGCGTCTCTGGAGTTAAATAGAGCGGCTGTTTAATAGAGGAGAAAGCCAGACAATGGTTTAGAAGAGAGAAGAGAATATATGTAATTGAAATTGAAATGAATCCTATTTACACAAGTCTATGAGAAATGGACCATGGCATATCAATATGTCTTCACCCTGCTGGGGGTGGGGGAGATCCTATTAAACATCAGAGAAAACATTAAACACAGTCTTTTTTTTTTTTTAATTGGCTATTGCAGGCAGCATTTATACTCGGGAGAGGAAAAGAAATGTGTGTGTCTGTACGGCAGAGACTGGGAGAGAGAATGGGAGAGACGGAAAGGAAATCGGAATTTAACCAAACTGAGTATAAAATTACCTCGTGCAAGAATGCGCCACGTTCCCATCGAAGGACGGGATCGGTGCCCGTGACGGTCCTGTTGGGGAAAGGTGAAAGAAGTAGCCATGTCCGGCGGCACAGACGGTGTTATCCTGCAGTGAAGAATATGGCATTAGCAAATCAGCACTATTGCTGCTAAGATTTCAGGGTACGGCTGCCAATACCAGGTTCGGAAATACCTGGAGATTTGAGGGTGGAGCTTGGTAGGATATAATGCCTTCTAAGGCAGCCATTTTCGCCAAGAGAAATGGAACAAAGGTTTTAAATTTATAATTAATAGAGTTCTGTGCAAGGGTGGCATTCCAGCAGGAGCTCCTTTGCATATTAGGCCACACCTCCTTGATGTAGCCAATCCTCCAAGAGCTTACAAGGCTTGGGGGATTGGCTACATCAAGGAGGTGTGGCCTAATATGCAAAGGAGCTCCTGCTAGAATTCCACCCCTGGTTCTACGTAGTCCAGAGAACGAGTGTAATTCCAGGAGATCTCCAGTCCCCACCTGGAAGATGGCAAGCCTAGGAGGCCATCATCCGTTGGTTTGCTGACTTGAGATGATTTCTGATTCTCAGGTGAAACTACCCTAGTGAGGAGAGCTCTCGCCAGAGAAATTACTACAATCCCTCATCAAAACATGCACTTTTGACCAAAACAAAAAATGCTCTGCGACCAGCCCCATTGTGATCACAAAAGTCAGTCAACTGATTGTCCCCCCCCCCCCCTGATTATAGACAGACAACAATCTAGCTAATTCTAGAATTCCAGTTCAAACACAGGCTGTGCATGGGTCTGGAGAAAATACAGACAACCCAACACTGTGATACGCTGGCTAACGTATTAGTCAATCTTTTCTCAAAAGTACTTTTATCACAAATCTTACAAAGCTATTGGTCACATTAGAAGGAAGTATAATATTATTTAAGAAGTCCATCCAATGAGAACCCGGTTTAGGCACATTTCATCAAATTCTTTCTCAAGGATATTCCTGTACACATCGAGGTTATCAGCCTTCTGTTATCTTTCAGTGTATGTATTAGCAGCAAACCAGTCCTTACTAGGGGTGGAATGCTAGCAGGAGCTCCTTTGCATAATAGGCCCCACCCCCTGATGTAGCCAATCCTCCTGCAGCTTACAGTAGGCCCTGAACTAAGAGCCCTGTAAGCCGGGGTGGAATTCTAGCAGAAGCTCCTTTGCATATTAAACCCCACCCCCTGATGTAGCCAATCCTCCCGGAGCTTACAGTAGGCCCTGAACTAAGAGCCCTGTAAGCCCCGTAAGCCGGGGTGGAATTCTAGCAGAAGCTCCTTTGCATATTAGGCCACACCCCCTGATGTAGCCAATCCTCCTGCAGCTTACAGTAGGCCCTGAACTAAGAGTCCTGTACATAAGAACATAAGAGAAGCCATGTTAGATCAGGCCAATGGCCCATCCAGTCCAACACTCTGTGTCACACAGTAGCAAAAAAAAAAAATTATATACACACACACACACACTGTGGCTAATAGCCACTGATGGACCATATTTTTATCTAAACCCCTCTTGAAGGTGGCTATGCTTTTGGCCGCCACCACCTCCTGTGGCAGTGAATTCCACATGTTAATCACCCTTTGGGTGAAGAAGTACTTCCTTTTATCCGTTTTAACCTGTCTGCTCAGCAATTTCACCAAATGCCCACGAGTTCTTGTATTGTGAGAAAGGGAGAAAAGTACTTCTTTCTCTACTTTCTCCATCCCATGCATTATCTTGTAAACCTCTATCATGTCACCCCGCAGTCGACGTTTCTCCAAGCTAAAGAGCCCCAAGCGTTTCAACCTTTCTTCATAGGGAAAGTGTTCCAGCCCTTTAATCATTCTAGTTGCCCTTTTCTGGACTTTCTCCAATGCTATAATATCCTTTTTGAGGTGCGGCGACCAGAATTGTACACAGTACTCCAAATGAGACCGCACCATCGATTTATGCTCCTTTGCATATTAGGCCACACCCCTGATGTAGTCAATCCTCCTGGAGCTTACAGTAGGCCCTGAACTAAGAGCCCTGTAAGCCCTGTAAGCCGGGGTGGAATTCTAGCAGAAGCTCCTTTGCATAATAGGCCCCACCCCCTGATGTAGCCAATCCTCCCGGAGCTTCCAGCAGGCCCTGTACTAAGAGCCCTGGAAGCTTGTGGGGGATTGGCTTCATTAAGGGTATGTGTCCTAATATCCAAAGGATCTCCTGTGAGAATTCCACCCCTGGTCCTTAACTTCTTCTTAAAATAGATGCAAAAGCCTTCTGGATTTGATTGGTAAATGCTCTCTGCAACCTCTTTGTTTCTTTCATAATTAACATCCTCTCAGTACCACTTAGGTGCTTAAATTTATATGGAGCTTTTAAGCCAGTCCTGAACCTAATCCATTGGAAAGGCCTTCGGAATTCTAGAATTCCAGTTCAGACCCAGGCTGTACACAGGTCTAAGCAAATCACTCCGAAGTTTAACTGTGCCTACAGAATTGTGAGCCCTGCTCTACAAGGGGAATTAATTCTCCCCAGAGGGAAGGATTCATGAAGCGTTCAGACCTTCACCACTGTCCGATTACAAGATGATGCATGGGATAGAGAAGGTAGAGAAAGAAGGACTTTTCTCCCTTTCTCACAATATGAGAACTCGTGGACATTCAATGAAATTGCTGAGCAGTTGGATTAGAACTGATATAAGGAAGTCCTTCTTCACCCAAAGGGTGATCAACATGTGGAATTCACTGCCACAGGAGGTGGTGGCAGCTACAAGCATAGACAGCTTCAAGAGGGGACTGGATAAGCATATGGAGCAGAGGTCCATCAGTGGCTATTAGCCACAAGCTATGGATGGAACTCTCTGTTTGGGGCAGTGATGCTCTGTATTCTTGGTGCTGGGAGGGGGCACAGTGGGAAGGCTTCTAGCCCCACTGGTGGACCTCCTGATGGCATTTGGGGGTTTGGGGCCACTGTGTGGCACAGAGTGTTGGACTGGATGGGCCATTGACCTGATCCAACGTGGCTTCTCTTATGTTCACCCAACAACCATCGTGCCATCCCCTCAGCTCACCCACTGGCCCCTCCTCCCTTTCTGCTCTTGGGGCAGTGAGACGATTGGAATTGTGGGGAATTGTGCCAACTGACCATCTAAGTGCCAACAGTTGGCGAGCAAGCTGGCACGAAAGGATATGGAACAGCCATGTGGACTAGTGAGAACTCGAGATTGAGCAGGAAGCCTCTATTTGTTGTTGTTCAGTCACACAGTCGTGTCCGACTCTTTGCGACCCCATGGACCAAGTCACGCCAGGCCCTCCTGTCTTCCACCATCCTCCGAAGTCCGCTCAAATCCATGGTAGTTACATCAGTGACGCTGTCTAGCCTTCTAGAGCAGTGGTCCCTAATCTTTTTGGCACCAGGGACCGGTTTTGTGGGAGACAATTTTTTTACGGACTAGTGGGAGTGGGGGTGCTGGGGGTTTTGCTGCCCCAGGTTGCCCCCATGCCCACACCCCGTCCCTGCCCCCACATGGGGGTCTTTAAATGAGGAGTAAGCAAAGGTTGTTGTCTCACTCCATGGCCCAGTTGCTAACAGGCCACACGCTGCGATAGGTCCACGGCCCAGAGGTTGGGGACCCCTGATCTAAAGCAATAAAATGTGTCCAAGAGTATGAAAGGGCAAATTTTCTGCCTATTGTACCTTGACTGTGATTCAAAAGGGCTGTCAAGGTAAGATGGTATTTTCCTTACGTTTTAAGAGATGTTACATAGCTAATTAACTTTATAATAGTGTTCTTTTCGGCTTCTGAGTGGCCTACAGGCTGTAATAGAGATTGACTTGCTTACTGACTGAGGTAAAGTGGAACTAAAGAGAACAACAACGGTTTCCCACTTTAATTGCATTTTATTGTCTTATTTAAACCACCTTGGGGAACCCTTCTGGATTGAAAGCGGGGGGGGGGTGGAGAGGGTGTAAATAAAGAGCTTCAAGCTTTCTGGCCCCTGTCAGAAAACCAGTTGTTTGTTACCCAGCTCTACGCGTACTGCCTTGTTTCAGCACTGGTGAAGGGCATACGTGCCCCTTTGGAGAAAACAAAGAAAGGTTTCATGAGAGTTGGACGTACCACTCGGTTTTTTAAACATTTTTTTTTCCCCTCTGTGCACGCTTCGTGGCATCAAGATCTCTTTTAAATGGTTCCAGGAAGGTGAAAAAGAAGAGTTCGGGCCTTTTGCATCATGGCTCTGGTACTGTGGAATGGGGTCCCCGAAGAGGTGGGGGGTCCTCTCCTTGGAGATTTTCAGGAGACATTGCCAGGTTTTTTGAGGAGTTTGAATGGGCAGGCAACTTTTTAAGGGAAAGGAGGAAATGTGGGGTTTGCGCTTTTGTTTTGTTTTGTTTTTGTCCTCACCTGGAGATACTAGGTACCCCAATACAGGGATTTCTTGAGTGAGAATGCACAGAAACGCAGTTCCGGCTGGCTTGGCAAATGAGTTCCTGCTGGGCTTTTTCTACAAAGAAGCCCTGTGTGAAACAATGGTGACACCAGGGGGTGTGGCCTAATATGCAAATAGACTCCTGCTGGGCTCTTGTAATAAAAAGCCCTGTGTGGAACAATGGTGACAACCAGGGGGTGTGACCTAATGTGCAAATGAGTTCTGGCTGGGCTTTTTCTATGAAAAAAAAAACGTGTGAAACAATGGTGACACCAGGGGGTGTGGCCTGATATGCAAATGAGCTCCTGCTGGTCTTTTTCTATGAAAAAACCTGTGTGAAACAATGGTGACTCCAGGGGGTGTGGCCTTATATGAAAATGAGCACCTGCTGGGCTTTTTCAATGAAAAAACCCGTGTGAAACAATGGTGACACCAGGGGGTGTGGTCTGATATGCAAATGAGCTCCTGCTGGGCTTTTTCTATGAAAAAACCTGTGTGAAACAATGGTGACTCCAGGGGGTGTGGCCTTATATGCAAATGAGCTCCTGCTGGGCTTTTTCTATGAAAAACCCGTGTGAAACAATGGTGACACCAGGGGGTGCGGTCTGATATGTAAATGAGCTCCTGCTGGGCTTTTTCTATGAAAAAACCTGTGTGAAACAATGGTGACTCCAGGGGGTGTGGCCTTATATGCAAATGAGCTCCTGCTGGGCTTTTTCTATGAAAAAACCTGTGTGAAACAATGGTGACTCCAGGGGGTGTGGCCTTATATGCAAATGAGCTCCTGCTGGGCTTTTTCTATGAAAAAACCCGTGTGAAACAATGGTGACACCAGGGGGTGCGGTCTGATATGCAAATGAGCTCCTGCTGGGCCTTTTCTATGAAAAAACCTGTGTGAAACAATGGTGACTCCAGGGGGTGTGGCCTTATATGCAAATGAGCTCCTGCTGGGCTTTTTCTATGAAAAAACCCGTGTGAAACAATGGTGACTCCAGGGGGTGTGGCCTTATATGCAAATGAGCAGCTGCTGGGCTTTTTCTATGAAAAAACCCGTGTGAAACAATGGTGACACCAGGGGGTGTGGTCTGATATGCAAATGAGTTCCTGGTGGCCCTTTTCTATTAAAAAAAGCCCTGCTCCAATCTACTTAGATTTTGGAAGCTAAGCAAGGTCAGCCCCTAGTCAGCACTTGGATGGGAGGCTGCCAAGGAACTCCGGGGTCATCACACGGAGGCAGGCAATAGCAAACCACTTCTGAACATCTCTCGCCTTGAAAACCCTGCTGGGTTGCCATAAATAGGTCGCCACTTGACAGCACTTGACTTGAGAGCCAGTTTGGTGTAGCGGTGAAGTGTGTGGACTCTTATCTGGGAGAACCAAGTTTGATTCCCCACTCCTCCACTTGCAGCTCTGGAATGGCCTTGGGTCAGCCAGAGCTTTCGTAGGAGTCGTCCTTGAAAGGGCAGCTGCTGGGAGAAGTCTCTCAGCCGCACCTACCTCACAGGGTTGTCTGTTGTGGGGGAGGAAGGTGAAGGAGATTGTGAGCTGCTCTGAGACTCTGAGATTCAGAGTGAAGGGTGGGATGATGTAGTGGTTAAGAGCAAGGAATGTTATCTGGGAGAACTGGGTTTGATTCCCCACTCCTCCAGCTGCAGCTGCTGGAACGGCCTTGGGTCAGCCATAGCTTTCGTAGGAGTTGTCCTTGAAAGGGCAGCTGCTGGGAGAGCTCTCTCAACCCCACCCACCTCATAGGGTATCTGTTGTGGGGGGGAGGTAAAGGAGATTGTGACCACTCTGAGATACATAGGGTGGGATATAAATCCAATATCTTCTTCTTAATATAAACTATAACACACACACTTTTAGCTGGGAATATTTTTACTATTATTCTTAAGCTGCCTTGAACCATGAGGAAAGGTGGGACTGAAAGGTTTTAATTGATTAAATCAGCAACAATAAAATTCCCACCACAACCACAACATCAAATCAAGAGCAAAACCTCGGGACTGAAGACACATCGTATGAGCACTGGGAGCATCTCGGCAGGAAATGATTTATTCGCAGCGGGAAGGACCGGGCGCTCGGACCTTTGCCCCTGCCAATTCATAGATGAAATCTGAACCAGATGTGCGGATGCCCAAAGGTGGGCCAGCGGTGTCACTCGAAGTGTTTGCTGAAGTGAATATTTGTCCGCTGGGACTGGAGGCGAGACCACCGGCTCGCTTTCCAGAGGTTGCCGGAGAGCTTTAAGAAGGTAATGGCTGTTCATTTACTCGCGACCCAAATCAAAGGGCGAGGCTATGACCAAGAAGAGAGAGTCTCCCTCTCCTGTTCCCAAGTCTCCTGACCTAGCCGATTTTCCCATTGTCACGGTGCCTGACATTTGTCACAAGGGTCACAAAACAAAGAGATAAGAAGGAGCGCCTGGAGCAGAAACTTAGGCACTTTGTTACAGAAGTAGAGGCTTTTCAGACTCGGCTGCCTACAGCGGAGTTAAAGCTAAATTTATGCAGTCAGGTCACATTATTTCACTGTAGATGATAGATAGACAGACAGACAGACAGATAGACGACAGAGACAGACATATGATAGACAGACAGACAGACAGAGACACAGACAGAGAGACAGACTAGATAGATAGATAGATAGATAGATAGATAGATAGATAGATAGATAGATAGATAGATAGATAGATAGATAGATAGATAGACAGACAGACAGACAGACGGTAGATGGGTAGATAGATAGATAGATAGATAGATAGATAGATAGATAGATAGATAGATAGATAGATAGATAGATAGATAGATAGATGACAGACAGAGAGACAGACAGAGAGATAGATAGATAGATAGATAGATAGATAGATAGATAGATAGATAGATAGATAGATAGATAGATAGATAGATAGATAGATGACAGACAGCAATACACTGTCAAGAAAAAACTGACAAGACCAATGTTCCCTCTAACCTGCAGAGTCTTGTGAGCAAAAATTCTATTTGTGAGCTACTGGCATTAAAGTTGTGAGCGACTGCATCAATGAGTGTGCTCTGGGGTCATCCTTCCTGAGCTAAGGCAAAAATGTGAGAGGTGGAGGCTAAAAATCTGTGAGCTAGCTCACACTAACTCAGCTTAGAGGGAACTCTGGGCAAGACTACATTTCTCACAAGCACTTTATTTGGGATTCCACGGGACCAGCACAAGCACTTTGTATCTGCTCTTTTGAGCGGCTAAGAAGATTTATTGCCTCTCGAGAGACTGTTGCATCTAGAAACATCGAAAGACATCCAAGGATTGCACTTTGAAAGAGACCGCTTTCAATTGCTGTGAACTGTTATCGATACGTTCTGTGCAACTGATATACGAATTTTTGTGAATTTCAGATTTGTTTGGTACGCTATTTATAAACTGAGATCGATATTGTATTAGCTACGCACATTCACGGTGATTTGCTTTTGGCCGGAATGACATTGGCAGGCAAATGACAACAGCAGGTGAATGAGAATAGCAAGTTTACAACCCCTCTGCACATCAACACCTAATTCAATCACACTTCCTATTGTCATTCACCTGCTATTGGTAATGGCAGGGCTTTTTTTTTTGTAGCAGGAACTCCTTTGCATATTAGGCCACACACCCCTGATGTGGCCAATCCTTCAAGAGGTGACAGGGCTCTTAGTACAGGGCCTACTGTAAGCTCCAGGAGGATTGGCTGCATCAGGGGGGCGTGGCCTAATATGCAAAGGAGCTTCTGCTAGAATTCCATCCCTGGGCCATGCCCCCCTGATGTAGCCAATCCTCCAAGAGCTGACAGGACTCTTAGTACAGGGCCTACTGTAAGCTCCAGGAGGATTGGCTGCATCAGGGGGGCGTGGCCTAATATGCAAAGGAGCTTCTGATAGAATTCCATCCCTGGGCCACGCCCCCCTGATGTAGCCAATCCTCCAAGAGCTGACAGGACTCTTAGTACAGGGCCTACTGTAAGCTCCAGGAGGATTGGCTGCATCAGGGGGGCGTGGCCTAATATGCAAAGGAGCTTCTGCTAGAATTCCATCCCTGGGCCACACACCCCTGATGTGGCCAATCCTCCAAGAGGTGACAGGGCTCTTAGTACAGGGCCTACTGTGAGCTCCAGGATTGGCTACATCAGGGGGTGTGTGGCCTAATATGCAAAGGAGTTCCTGCAACAAAAAAGCCCTGGGTATCGGCTTGCTAATGTCATTTGGCATCTGAAGTCATTGCACTCTCCTAGGTAGAAAGACAGGTGGACTCATCTTCCAGCTGAAACTGAAGACGTGAGCAGTGATGCACAAAAGCTCCTCCCCGCTACAAAAATTTGTTAGCCTTTCAGGTGCTCCTAGACGCTTGCTCTTTCTCTGTGGTCAGGGCCAGACCTAGACCGTCTGGCACCCTAGGCAAGGAGAATTTCTGGCACTCCTCCTCCCCGGCACTGATAACATTACCAGGTCATGTGGGGGCACCCAATTCGGCGCCCCTAGAAGGCTGGCACCCTAGGCGATCACCTAGTTTGCCTAGTGGAAGACCCGGCCCTGTCTGTGATGGTAAAAAGGTAAAGGTGCAAGCAACAGTCGTTTTTGAATCTGGGGTGATGCTGCTTTCACAATGTTTTCACAGAAGACTTTTCACGGGGTGGTTTGCCATTGCCTTCCCCAGTCATCTACACTTCCCCCCCAGCAAGCTGTGGGCTCCTTTTACTGACCTCGGAAGGATGGAAGGCTGAGTCAACCTCGAGCCGGCTACCTGAACCAGCTTCCACTGGGATCGAACTCAGGTCGTGAGCAGAGGGCTCCGACTGCAGGACTGCAGCTTTACCACTCTGCGCCACGGGGCTCTTTCTGTGATGGTAGAACTTTATATTTGGTTTATTAATTGCAAAATGATTTTGAATTTTGTTGAAATGTTGCCTCGTAAAGTCAAACGTCCCCAATGAAAGTGTGGGGGGTTTTTTTTTAATTTATTTTTTTTAATTTAATGATTAGAAACAAAACACAAATACCAAGATAATTACAAAATCAACAAGAAACAATAAAAAAGAAAAAAAGAATAACAAAATTCCATAAATAAAAATATACATCAATTAAAAAGCTGTGTTTTAACAAAGTTCCCTTGACAAATGCAAGATTAATATAAAACAAAGTCCAAATATCCATTGATATTTACATATACTAAAAAGGGATACCATTTTTCTACAAAGTTGTTCCGTAAACTTGGGTTTTCCATTAATAATAGTTGCATGGCAAGCTTGTCCTGAATAACCAAGTCCCAAACCTTTACAAATCACAAGTTAATTGAGGGTATTTTAAGCGGAGGTTTTAACCACTGGGTTTTAAAGAAATAATTTTAATAAATTTGGTGTTCTTCTTGCAACCGCAGATTGTATTTCTCGCCTTTTTTTTTTGTTCTTTTGTTAATATTGATGCATTCAGAGCTTCTAAGACTCAGTGTTGTCATTTCGGCACCTGCCGTCCCGAATCCCCTTTTGCTCTTTAACATGCATAAAGGCGTTCAGCCTTACCTCTATCAAATTATCAGGTGCCTGGATGTAGATCCCAGCGGGCGAAAAGGTTTCAATATTGGACAGCCCGTCACTCCCAGACAGTCCAATAACTGTATTGCGTTTTAATTGGTTCTTTTGTTCCAGCCGCTCTCCTAAAAGAAGAAAGAAAAGAAAACCACACACAAAAGAAACAACTTAATAAGCCATCACAGAGGCAGGCCAGGTATCGATCACACATTACTTTCTGTTCATTGTCCATTAGCGACTTGCCATTCGTGAACCCAGAGACGACAGCAATTCATTGGTGGCTCGTATTGTGAATTGAAAGCACGAGTCGGAAAAACTATATTGGGGGTGGCCAAACCGGCTTAACGTAAGAGCCACAAAGACTAAACGTCAGAGGTTTGAGAGCCGCAAGACATGAACGAGGCCAGACTCGCTCTGGTCCGCTGGCTCCCAAGGGGGAAAGAAAGCAACTTTAAATTTAAGTGCATTCTTCAAGCCCCCCACACCAGCTAGCTTGACTTGGCAAAGGGATTTAAAGAGACAAATGTCTTCTCCAAGCTGGTCAATGGGGTGACGGGGGGTTTGAGAATCATATAATATAATATAATACTGTATTATATTATTTAAATGGAGCATTGTATAATATAATACAATAATGGAAGACAGAAGGGCCTGGCGTGACTTTGCCCATGAGGTCACAAAGAGTCACTCAACTGTGCGACTGACCAACAACAATACAATACAGAAGATGAAGATGATATTGGATTTATATCCTGCCCTCCACTTCGAAGAGTCTCAGAGTGGCTCACAATCTCCTTTACCTTCCTCCCTCACAACAGACACCCTCTGAGGTGGGTGGGGCTGGAGAGGGCTCTCACAGCAGCTGTCCTTTCAAGGACAACCTCTGCCAGAGCTATGGCTGACCCAAGGCCATTCCAGCAGCTGCAAGTGGAGGAGGGGGGAATCAAACCCGGTTCTCCCAGATAAGAGAGCTCTGGCTGACCCAAGGCCATTCCAGCAGGTGCAAGTGGAGGAGTGGGGAATCAAACCCGGTTCTCCCAGATAAGAGAGCTCTGGCTGACCCAAGGCCATTCCAGCAGGTGCAAGTGGAGGAGTGGGGAATCACCCGGTTCTCCCAGATAAGAGAGCTCTGGCTGACCCAAGGCCATTCCAGCAGCTGCAAATGGAGGAGTGGGGAATCAAACCCGGTTCTCCCAGATAAGAGAGCTATGGCTGACCCAAGGCCATTCCAGCAGCTGCAAGTGGAGGAGTGGGGAATCAAACCCAGTTCTCCCAGATAAGACAGCTATGGCTGACCCAAGGCCATTCCAGCAGGTGCAAGTGGAGGAGTGGGGAATCAAACCCGGTTCTCCCAGATAAGAGAGCTCTGGCTGACCCAAGGCCATTCCAGCAGGTGCAAGTGGAGGAGTGGGGAATCAAACCCGGTTCTCCCAGATAAGAGAGCTCTGGCTGACCCAAGGCCATTCCAGCAGGTGCAAGTGGAGGAGTGGGGAATCAAACCCGGTTCTCCCAGATAAGAGAGCTCTGGCTGACCCAAGGCCATTCCAGCAGGTGCAAGTAGAGGAGTGGGGAATCAAACCCGGTTCTCCCAGATAAGACAGCTATGGCTGACCCAAGGCCATTCCAGCAGGTGCAAGGGGAGGAGTGGGGAATCAAACCCGGTTCTCCCAGATAAGAGAGCTCTGGCTGACCCAAGGCCATTCCAGCAGCTGCAAGTGGAGGAGTGGGGAATCAAACCCGGTTCTCCCAGATAAGAGAGCTGTGGCTGACCCAAGGCCATTCCAGCAGGTGCAAGTGGAGGAGTGGGGAATCAGACCCGGTTCTCCCGGATAAGAGTCCACAGACTTAACCACTACACCAAACATTTTATATTATATTATATTATATTATATTATATTATATTATATTATATTATATTATATTATATTGATATAAGTGATTGGACGCCCCCCTCCCCGGAGTGGGTGGGAGGAGGAAGAAAGATGGGCAGCTTTTGCGGCCGCCTTGTGGAGAGCTGGCAAAAGCAGCCCTATGGATCCCTCCTCCATTTGAAGAACTTGGGGGAAGAGGCAGATCACCTGCCTTTGCTATCTCCTCTTATTTTTTGAGTGAGGGCGCCATTTTTTTTGTTCTTGCCCCCACTCAAAAAATATGTAGATCCGGCTCTGAGTTTGCTGTCAAGCTGCAACCGACTTAGGGCAAACCTGTAGGATTGTCAAGACAAGAGGCGTTCAGAGTCGGCTTGCCATTGCCTGCCTCTTGGTAATGACCCCGGTGTTCCTTGGAAGTCTCCCATCCAAATACTGACCAGGGCTGACTCTGCTTAGCTTCCAAGATCTGATTAGATCGGGCTATCCAGGGCTATCCGGATCAAGGCATATGAAGTTACAGTGAGAGGCAGAGGTGGGATTCTAGCCAGAGCTCCTTTGCATATTAGGCCATACACCCCTGATGTAGCCAATCCTCTAAGAGCTTGCAAAAAAGACCCTTGTAAGCTCTTGGAGGATTGGCTAGATCAGGGGGTGTGGCCTAATATGCAAAGGAGCTCCAGCTAGATTTCCACCCCTGCTGGGAGTCAATATGTGATCAGAGCAGGATCAGTAAGCAGAGTAGGAAGAAAGATGGCATAGGCCTGCCGGGCCACTCTAGCAAAAAGCTCCCAGTGGCTGCATTAACACCACCACTGGGTAGCTCAGGGCTCAACCAGGGGTCTGGCCATCCCGGAACTCAGGATACACTTGGGCTGCGGCTAAAGGCCTGCGCAGGCCAGCTGGTAGGACGCACGTACCCAAGTCAGCTGGTCTCAGGTCCCAACTAAGCTAGCTCCAGCCTCCTATCCCTCAAATCAAGCAATACCATCCCACAGAAGGGCCTTTTCCATGGCCCGTTGCAATATCTTTCCTTCAGCAGTCGTCGAGGGCCGCTTTAAAAAGGTGCCTATGGCTGAGCGGGTCTGCCCTTGTGGTGCAGATAAAGTGGAAACGATTGACCATGTGTTGCCTGGGTGTGGCCTTTACTTAGGCATACGTGCCAGGTACATCTATTCTTTGTTTGAGGGATGCCTGGGGTTCTCTGATTCTAAAATCAGAAATATGCTGTTATCAGATTCTAACCCCCAATTCACATCTAATTGTGCCAAATTCTTGGCGGCAGCTAGGAGAATTCATGAGGATTATGTAACAAAGGGGACTCGAAACTGCCTGTTTTTTAATTATTTTTGAATATTCCCAAGCTTGTATTTTACTTTATCCTAATTCCTGAGTACTTTGTATGCCACCATAAATGCTATCAAAACTGAATCAAATTCAGAGACCAAGCATAAAGTTGCCCAATTTTGTTCCCGTGCAATTAAATTATGGTTCCTACAAGCCATTCTTGAGGTATTAGGTTGTAATGTTAATCAGTGTATTCTAGTTAATATTTTACTGGAGCTGTATAATCTTTTTAATTTTTTATCTTTTGTACTATATCCAATAAGTTAGAAGATGTCAGACCAGTATTTTTTTTTTGGTCATATCTCTTTATTCATATTAATGTCCATTATTTTATCTATACATTTATATTTTTCATATCATATGTTTTACCTATTCAGGTCCTTCTAGATTTTTACAATTTTTCCGGGGGTGTTGTTGGTCTGCATTGTACTGTGTATTTGGTCAAGGATCGTAATAAAGCAAATTGAATTGAAGGCTGCCAGCTCTGGGTTGAGAAATACCTGGAGATTTTGGGGGTGGAGCTAGGGAAGAGCAGGGCATGGGGAGCGGAGGGCCCTCAGCGGGGTACAATGCCATAGACTCCACCCTCCAAAGCAGCCATTTTCTCCAGGTGAATTGATCTGTCGCCAAGAGATCCCTGCAGATCTTCAGCGGCAACCCTAGATTGCCAAAAGTCCTTGGGCTGGCCCTGGATGCTTTAACTTTACTTTCCTAACTTTTTTTTTTTACACTGTAAGGATTCTCATTGAAAATTTCTGCCACTGCTTTACGGTGCAAAGTTTTAAAATCAAGTGGCTGTTTCGGCTCACTTACCCACACGAATTCCATGGCCCATGATGTTGTATAAAATGTTATTTTCCACCCTGAGATGTGATACCCCGGAAAGACTAATTCCCCGAGCAAAAGAATCCAACACGACACAGTCCCGAATGTAAGAGTCTATAAGGGAGGAGAAAAAAGAAGACGAAGCTATAGAATAACAAGGTAACATCATTCATTTTATATATATATTGCTTTTCTCCCTGACTGGGGGCTCAAAGCAGCTTTTCACACGGTTCACCCCTCCTCTGCCATATTCTTACAACCACTGCCTTGGGAAAGGTAGGTTTCGATGAGAGATTGTGATGGCCCCAAGGTCACCCGACAGGCTTCCATGCAGGAGTGGGGAATTTGAATCCAGGTCCTCACCTGACACTGTAACCACTACCCACAAATCCATGCCATCGTCTTCATATTATTATCTTCGGTTTTCCTAACCCAGACAAAAACAGTGCTGCCAAACAGGAAGTGCCCAATCTCTAGCCAAGGGGTGGCCAAACTGTGGCTTCCGCACACATATTGTGTGGCTCTCAAAACCCTCACTGCCCCGTTGGCTGGCTTGAAGAAGGCATTTAAAGTTAAAGTTGCTTTCTTTCCATCTCTCCCTCCCCATCTATTTTCCTCCCTCCCTCCATCTTGCAGCTATCAAACACTGGATGTTAATTTCTTGCAACTCTCAGACATATGAAGACATTAAGCAAATTTGGCCACCCCTGTTCAAGGCAAACAATAATACCACTGTGCTTTATATCCTTTACCCTAGAAACGATGACTGTTTCTTAGGTGAGGTGTTAACACGTCAGTCCTAAACCAGATTTACCTCATAACACAGATCTCCAAGAACAGCTGTTCGTGACAAAAAAAAATCCGTTAAGAGAAAATGAGTAATAATTTAGTGCTCTTACTAGTCATATCAGCATTCCCAGCGATGGTGAGCGCGCTGAGATCTTTCCGGAATGTTTGACCTACGTGCTGGAACCGCACGCCTTCCAAATGGAACTGGCTCTCCTCACCACGATTGGACTGCACAAAGACCACTGCTCCCATATCCCGAGATCCGAGCTTCCTTTCACTTGTCGTGTACAGGCATTTTGAGAAACCTAAACAAAGCCAACAATGTAAGGACGTAATACGCAGCAGGGCGTCAATTCGGTCTGTATAAACATTAGGACGCATCCTCCACCCCATCTTCTCAGACTGAAATGACCTCATCTAGTTTTATCAGCACACTGCTTGCTGAACTCAACGGATTCCTTTGAGCCGCTCTCGATAACAACTTTGTTGTCCCCACTGAAAGCCTTGTACACCTGACGGTCAACATACTCAGAAGTGTAAAACTTATTTGTTATGAGGGCCGGATCTGACCTAAATGAGACCTAGTCAGGCCAGACTGGGCCAGGCTGTGTGCCTATTTAAGATTAAGTAGCAGAGATATATTTTTTTTTTAAGAACAGAGACAAACACAACTAAATAATTTAAAAAAAAAACCCTTTAAAATACAACATGCTTAAAACATTAGCACTTGTTGGTCTTGAAGGTACTCTCTTTGTATTTCTCCCATGGGATCCAGGGAACTGGGCAAAGGAAGCTCTGGCTCTTTCCTTCCTTCCCCAGGGAGCCAGGAGGGGGAGGAGCCTCAGCCAATAGAAGGAAGAGAGGCTTGGCTCAGTAGCTCTGCTGTGCGATTGAGAGAGTCTGCCAAAGCAAACTCCCCCTTCCTCCCCAAGGGAGGAGCCTCAACCAATGCAGAAAATCGAGGTTTTGTTCTGTAGCTCCTGTGCAATTGAGCAAGTTTTGCAAAGCAAGCTGAGAGGGACGAGGAAGCAAGAGAGAGGGAGGAGGACGCAGGCAAGAGCCAGTTGCTCAGGGGCCTGATAGGAGCCCTCCAGGGGCCTAATTCGGTCCCTGGGCTGCATGTTTGATACTTCTGATTTAATATGTTGTAGCCTTCTCCCATATGAACCTACCTGTCTACTTCAGTCATCTACAGGGGTCCTGTTTCTGGTTCAGTTCCCCTCCCACCATCTTGTCAAGAGCGCCTCGTGTCATTTACTCAGAAAGCTACTTTCGCTTCCCTCTTAGCAGCTCTCCTATCTCTGCATAACAACAGAAGCATTCCTTCGGCCTGATCTCAGGGATGGCCAAGGCCATCTCTGCCTGATACGTGTGTACCTGCAGTGGGACTGGGAAGAACCATGGCAGAGGGGTCACTTGATTCGCGCCTTGGGTTTGAATGCATAGCGGTTTTCATATGAGGTATAAGTAGAGGGCATTTGCCTACCAAAGCCAATTTTTGCAAGACCATGCAAGAACCATCTTGCTGTGACCTGTCATGTATCAATAAACAGCTGTTCTTGAAATGGACTGTCGTTGATCCTTGAACTGGACTTAACACATCTGAGGCTAGGAGGGAGACAACCAAAGAAAGGGCCTTCTCAATCATGGCCCCCAAACGATGACTTCCACCCAAGGGCTATTTGTCTGTCTCCCCCTATTATTGTCTTCTACCACTGGGTGAAGATTTTTGTTTCACTAGGCATACCAACAGCAGTAATTCTTATTGGCCCTCCTCCTCAGTCATGTGGTTGTTTGAATTTTTCTGATTGACTTGTATAAATATTTGAAATTGCATGTTAATGTTTTAATTTTTTGGTAGATCCAAGGGGGCAACTGTTTGGAAGCTAGGGTGGAAAGGCAGCATAGGTATTTTTATGAACAAATAAATAATCATCTGTCTAAACATGAGAAGAAAATCATATTAGGGTGTCAAACTCATTTGTTTAGAGAGCTGGATCTGACCTTGTTGGGCCAGGCCATGTAAATCATAAAACGTAATGCCAGGTAGCGGATATGTAAACTTTATAAAGGACACAGACAAACACCATTAAAGACTTAAAACATGTTTAAATGATTAGCACTCTTGCCATTTTTATGTAATTTTAATGCAATTTTATCTGATAATTGACGCCTCGTGCTTTGAATTATTGCATCAAAATCTGGAGACAATGTCTGTGCTGTAGCAATCTTGAGTATGCTGTTCAGGTCTTGTTCAAGTGTGTATCTGCAAGTTGCAAACCTACTTTTGATGTACTGACATTCATTACAGAAATCGCATGGTCAATGCTTTGAGCCTAAGAACCAGAGGAAAACATGAAATAGCTGGGCATTGCAAGCTTTAGTAGATAAGTCGCTTCCTGTGCTGGTCAGCCAATGGAGAAAATAGAGGCTTTGCCCTGCAGCTCTTGTGCGATTGAGCAAGCCTGGCAAAGCAAGCTGTGATGCAGAAGGAAGCAAGAGAGGGAACAGGAAACAGACACATACACATACAAACAGAGAGAGAGAGAATTAAATCACAGCTAACTTATGGCAACCCTGCAGGGTTTTCAAGGCAAGAAACATTCAGGGGTGGCTTTCCATTGCCTGCCTCAGCATCCCGGACCTGGTATTTCCTGGTGGTCTCCCATCCAAATATAAACCAGGGCCAATTCCGCTCATCTTCTGTCAAGCCTGGGCTATTCAAGTCAAGGCTGAAACTGATGCAGCACATTCAAATTACAATACTCCCCTCATTTAGGGGAGGGATGATGGCTCAGTGGTAGAGCATCTGCTTGGTAAGCAGAAGGTCCCAGGTTCAATCCCCGGCATCTCCAATTAAAAAGGGTCCAGGTAAATAGGCAGGCCTGGCGCTAGGGTTTCTGCCACCCAAGGAAGTGACATCACTGCAATGGCACGCAGCGCACCCCCTGCCCAACAGCCCTGTCCCGCTTTCTAAAGGGCTGAGCAGGGGCTGTGGGGCATTATTTCTTAGAGCAAAGAAACAATGCCCCCCCACCATCTCCCGCAGCCCCTGCTGAGCTCCCTACAAAGCGGGACAGGGCTGCTGGGCGCCTTTCCCTGCCCAGAATGCTCTGAGTTCAGAGCATGCTGGACAGGGGAAGCTGCATTCTTCATAGGTTTTGAGAGATCGGGAGAGCTCCCCAAATCCCTTAAAGCCCAGGAAGAACACTGGACGCCTTCCCCTGCCCAGCATGCTTCAAGTTCAGAGTGCGCTGGGCAGGGGGAGCCACATTCTTTCTTGGCTCTGAGGGATCGGGGAAACTTCTCTGACCCCTCAGAGCCAAGAAAGGCTCAGGGACAGTGAGAGCAGGAGGGGGGGAGGCGCCTGCCCCCATCCCTGCTGGGAGCTGGTGCCCCAGGCTGTCACCTAGTTTGCCAATTCCCACACGCTGGCCCTGCAAATAGGCATGAGAAACCTCAGCTTCAGACCCTGGAGAGCCACTGCCAGTCTGAGTAGACAATACTGACTTTGATGGACCTATACTCTGATTCAGTATAGGAAAGGAAAGGGTTCCTGTGCAAGCACCAGCCGTTTCCAACTCTAGGGTGACGTTGCTTTCACAACGTTTTCACGGCAGACTTTTTACAGGGCGGTTTGCCATTGCCTTCCCCAGTCATCTACACTTTCCCCCCCACTTTCTGGGTCCTCATTTTACCGACTTCGGAAGGATGGAAGGCTGAGTTAACCTCGAGCTGGCTACCTGAAAACCCAGCTTCCGCCGGGGATCGAACTCAGGTCGTGAGCAGAGCTTAGGACTGCAGTACTGCAGCTTTAACACTCTGTGCCATGGGGCTCTTCTGTGATTCCGCATAAGGCAGCTTCATATGTTCATATTTCGTCAACCTTTTTCCCCCCCATCCAATCCAATTTCCCTCCGAAAAAGGTGCTCATCTTACCTTTCTTGCCCCCCGAAACACCTGCTTCTTTGCACTGCTTCTGGTGGGAAGCCCTCTCGTTCGTGACGTTTCCTCGAATGATCACTCTCCGGCTGAGGGATGCCACGACGGGTCTCAGATTAAGACATCCTCCTAACACCTGCTCTTCAGAAATGTCATGAGGATACCTGTGGGAACAAACAACCAACTCCACAAACCTTGCTTTATCGATCTGCCCGTGAAGAGAATAGATGTTAGGCCTGCGGAGCTTAATTTGAGGCCAGGAAGCAGCTTCGAGACGTAACTTTGTCACCGGTATATGCTTCATTTATGTGCTCCTCTGACGTAACACTGCACCTCCACCTCAAAGGCATTCCAGATTTACTTTGAGGTGCTGGTCATAACCTTTAAAGCCCTATATGGCCTGGAACCTGTCTACCTTCGGGACCGCCTCTCCCTATACGTACCCCAGAGAGCACTACATTCAGAGTCCAAAATCGTCTTAAAATCCCCGGACCAAAAGAAGCTCGATTGTCCACCACCAGAGCGTTCTCAGAAATAGCCCCCACTCCGTGGAATGCCCTCCCCAAAAACATCAGGGCCCTGAGGGACCTGCCACAGTTCCGCAGGGCCTGTAAGACCGAACTTCCTTCAACCGTTGAGGGGACGTGGCTGTTATTCCACAGCACCGGCAGTCTCACTGAACTAACATAACTGAAACAAGAAACATCAGAACAACCGGAACATCAAAACGTGCATCTTGGACTTTTAAGGACTATAAAATATATGGGAATGATTTTATTGTATATTGTGGGGTTTTTTAAATAATTTTATGTTGCTTTTATTTGTGTCAGGAGAGGGCGGGATAGAAATCTGATTAAATAAATAAATAAGGATGCCGATGGGGAGGGATGGTGGCTCAGTGGTAGAGCATCTGCTTGGTAAGCAGAAGGTCCCAGGTTCAATCCCCGGCATCTCCAACTAAAAGGGTCCAGGCAAATAGGTGTGAAAAACCTTATCTTGAGACCCTGGAGAGCCACTAAAGGGGAGGGATGGTGGCTCAGTGGTAGAGCATCTGCTTGGTAAGCAGAGGGTCCCAGGTTCAATCCCCGGCATCTCCAACTAAAAAGGGTCCAGGCAAATAGGTGTGAAAAACCTCAGCTTGAGACCCTGGAGAGCCGCTGCCAGTCTGAGTAGACAATACTGACTTTGATGGACCGAGGGTCTGATTCAGTATAAGGCAGCTTCATATGTTCATATATGTACCTAACAGCATCTTAAATTAGTACTGAATACTAATGTGTGGAACAGGGGTGTCAAACACCCAGACCGCGGGCCGGATCCAGTTCACCCAAGGCTTTGATCAGGTCCATGAGGCTCTTTTCTCCCCCCTCCTTCCCCTCCTGTCCTTACCTTTTGAAGCTCCCAGGCTCTTACAGCTCTCAGGCTCTTTGAAGCTTCCAGGCTGAGACTCTTTCAGTTTCAGCCTGGTTGCTTCAAAGAGCCTTTAAAGCTTGCAGGCTAAGTCCCAGGTTCTTCCTGCCTTTCTTTGCTGGCTGCTGCAAGGAAAATGTGGGGTGGATTTTAAAATCCATTCCACATTTTCCTTGCAGCTTTGTCTGTACTCTGCAGTGGTTTCAAATGGAGTGGAGATGGTTACATTTTCAGCTTTCCTATATCTAGCTGAAACTCATGCTTCCTGGAGTTGTGTCCCTGCAAACAAGGGTTGATGCTTTCAGCCAATTTATCTCTCCTGAATGGACTTAACCTAGTGAGTACTCTATTGTGGGAACCCACAATCAAAGGGGGTTATTATACTGGAAAGGCTTTGCCAATCTGAGTAGACTGGTGGGGAGAAGTTTACAATGCCATTTCATTGTTTCCACAGAGCCAGAGCCTTGTGCTTTGTCTTTTTTTTTTTATAAAACAATTTTTATTAGTAACATATGTTAATAAATCTATATCTATATCTTACATCTTTAAAAATTTCTTTTATCTACCCCATATATTACTTTCCACCCTCCCCCCGTTAATTGACCCCCGCCAGTGTTATTTACTTAAAAAAACAAATATTAAAGGTACCCTTAACTATTAAAACAAAAATTTATATTCTTCTTCTTTTTAAAACTTAATTATTATCAAAAATTGTCCAATGTCCTTTTATTTTCCACTCTTTTTCTATATATCTTCTAAACTTTTTCCACTCCGTCTTAAAAACTTCTAAGTCATAGCCTCTTAATATTCTTGTTAATTTGTCCATTTCACTTCATGTCATAACTTTTATAATCCAATCCCATTTCTCTGGTATTTTTTCTTGCTTCCACAACTGCGCATACAATGTCCTAGCAGCTGAAAGCAAGTACCAGATTAAAGTTCTATCTTCTTTTGGAAATTTTTCCATTTGTAATCCCAATAAGGAAGTCTCTGCAACTTTCATTACTTCATATCCCAATATCCTAGAAATTTCTTGTTGAATCATTTGCCAATACTGTTTTGCTCTTTCACAAGTCCACCACATATGGTAGAAAGAACCTTCATGCTTTTTATATTTCCAACATCTGTCTGGCATCTTGTTATTCATCTTTGCTAATTTTTTAAGAGTCATATACCATCTATACATCATCTTAAAACAGTTTTCTTTAATACTTTGACATGTCGAAAGTTTCATAGAGTTCATCCACAAATATTCCCAAGTTTCCATCTGTATTTCTTTATTTACATTAATTGCCCATTTAATCATTTGAGATTTCACTACTGCATCTTCTGTAGACCATTGTAGAAGTAATGTATATACTTTTGAAATTAATTTATCATTGTCTCCAAGCAGAACTTTTTTCCATTTCTGTAGCCTTGTGCTTTGTCTTGATGTTTTATTTTTAAAATTGCATTGCCAAATTCCACTAGTACCCCACCTTCCCAACTTACACCATTGGACGGGTTTTAAGCATGTTTGTATTTTAAGTTTTAAAAAAAAATATCTTCAATTGGGTTTGGGTCCATTACAAAGTTTACAAAATCTCCACTACCCCCAGGTTCTGAGGTCTGCTTCACAACATCTTCTTGTGGTCCCTGGGGCTAAGGATGCCTGACCGGCTTTAACAAGGGCCAGGGCCTTTTCGATCCGGGCCCCTACTTGGTGGACTGAGCTCCCCTTGGAGATTCAAGCCCTGCGGGATCTGTCAAAGTTCCGCAGGGCTTGCAAGATGGAGCTCTTCTCCCAGGTGGGCATCCCATCGATGTCATCACTTTCCCCCGCCATTTCACACTCAAGGTGCTTGTATAGGGTTGACAGTCATTGGCCATACGTGCTGTTACGTTTGCTGCTTATGCCTGAAATAGCGTCTGTCTCTTCTGAATAGGCTGCTGTGATTTATTGGAACAGTTTTATGAGGTTTTAATTCCGATGCTTGTTTTTTTACTGCTGTAAGCCACCCTGAGCCCGCTTGCAGGATAGGGCAGGGTATAAACCCAAAAATTAAATTAAATTTCATTTAAATTAAACCAAGTAATGCACCCTCACCTTGGGACTCTCAGCGTTCCCTAGTACCGCAATCCATCTGTTCTCACACCCCCAGTTTCCCCACACAGCCATGCCAGCTGCCCCCCATCTCTTCTGTACTTGCAGAACAACCCACTCATAAGCAGAGCTGGTGCGTGGGAGTAGGCAGGGTAGGTGGCTGCGTAGGGTGCCACCCTACCTGGGTGGTGTTGCTGGTATCCCCCAGGAGGCGGGCCTGGGACGTGCGTCCTGCGCACCTTGCAAGGCACGTTGGACATGAATGTTGGCTCCCTCCCGTCCCCGATCAGGGGGCTAACTTCCCCTGACTGAGGCTGGGGCAAACATCCCGTGTGCCTTGCACGGTGTGCTGGACACGAGCATCAGCTCCCCCTGCCTGTTTGATGACGTCGCTTTTGTGACATCATTGTGCTGCATGCGTTTTGCACATGCACACAATTTATTTTCTCAAAGGAGCTTGAGGGGGGGGCGCTGCACAGGGGTCTGTCTGCCACTAAAGGTCTGATTGGCTGTGCAAATTAAAATGACACTGTTTTAGTGGCAGCTGCCATCATTGTTGGTTTTGTTTCCTCTTATCCCTCTGTGAGAGCCCTCTCCAGCCCCACCCACCTCACAGGGTGTCTGTTGTGGGGGAGGAAGATAAAGGAGATTGTGAGCCGCTCTGAGACTCTTCGGAGTGGAGGGCGGGCTATAAATCCAATATCTTCTTCTTCTTTCCTGGTGTAGAGTTCCCTCTGTGCATGTTGCTGTGCCCCCCATGGCAGCCATTTTGGGGTTGTCTGTGCCTCCCGGCAGCCATTTTGGGATTGACTGTGACTTTCAAGGCAGCCATTCTGGGGTTGGCTGCGCCTCCCAAGGCAGCCGTTCTGGGGTTGGCTACGCCTCCCAAGGCAGCTGTTCTGGGGTTGACTGTGACTCCCAAGGCAGCCGTTCTGGGGTTGACTGTGACTCCCAAGGCAGCCATTTTGGGGTTGGCTGCACTTCCCAAGGCAGCCATTTTGGGATTGACTATGCCTCCCAAGGCAGCCGTTCTGGGGTTGGCTGCGCCTCCCAAGGCAGCCATTTTAGGGTTGGCTGTCCCTCCCAAGGCAGTCATTTGGGGGCTGCATTCACCATCCTGTGAAAGAACCCCAAAGACTGGGGGTCCCTTGGTTAACCCTATCCAGCACTAAAAGCCACTGCAAAGAGAAACAGGTTTGGGGGGGGGGGGTTAGGATACAGAAAGGAGGTTCCACTTAAGCAAATAATAATAAGAAAAGATAAAATACTGGAAGATCAGCCAGTAAGAACTTTAAATTATAGCTGTACAAGTCCCAAATTTACTTCCTAGCCTATCAATGAAAAGTTACCAATCCACAGGTAGGATTACCTGAGTGGGGATGTGATGTAGAGGTCTGTGCCATTGACAAATTTGACAGTGACGACCTCATCTTGCTTCTGAGCATCTCCTAGGCCGCCTCCACAAACCACCACTTCATCCCCAGGTTTCCAGTCCACAGGCTCCATCAGACTTAATTTGGTGTCATTTGGAAGCGCTCCCGATTTCAAATGTGTGACTGTCACTTGAGGGACACACCCTGCAATGCAAAGTATGAGGAAGGTTAACCCAAATGAACCATTGGATGAGTTTGCACATGTTTTCCTCCTTAAAAAGTCAACACTTCTGAATAGGGTTTTCAGCCTCCTACAGGGGCAGGGTTACCCTTGGTTTTGGGGCCCCAAGGAGCTGGCCGGCGGGGGGGTGGATCCTGCCCCCAAAGAGCTTTGTTGCACCCAATGTGCCCAGTGTGATGATGTCACACAGAAGTGACATCATCACATCGGGCACGTCATGTGGAGGATGCTCTAGCAATTTGGGTAAAAACTCTGTGGCACCATAGAGTTCTTACCTAAAATGCTGGATCGTCCCTACACAATGTGCCTGACATGATGATGTCACTTCTGGGGGACGTCATCGTGCTGCACATGCAATAATCTTCTCCCAGCTGGGAGTCAGATAAGGCCCTGGCACCCCTACTTCTGAATTCATTTTAAAGCTATCCTCGGATCAACAGTAACCAAGAACAAAATGAAAATGGGTTTATGTTTGTTCCCTGAATGTTTAAGAGAAGAGTCACTGTAGCTGCAAGATAAATGCTCACCTCCTGTAAAGCGATGGCCTGTGGACCTTACAATTTTATCAGTGTTTGAATACCTGGCATACAGACAACAACAGTGTATGGACTGATATATACATGGCAAAGGTTGAACAGTAAATCAGCATTTTTTAAAAAAAAAAAGCCCAGCAGGAATTCATTTGCATATTAGGCCACACCCCGTGACATCACCGTTGTTTCACACAGCTTCTTCTACAAAAAAAGCCCAGCAGGAATTGATTTGCGTATTAGACCGCACCCCCTGACATCAAGCCAGCCGGAACTGCATTCCTGTGCCTTTCTGCTCAAAAAAACGCCCTGAACAGATGCAAAGAGAAATAGCAAGCTAAGTTCAGAAGCTCATTATAGTTTAGATTTAGCTCCAGATTAAAACAGGTGAATAAATGTCTCAGAGTGTTAAGAATGTTTCAAGTGATTATATGACCCTGTTGTCACATCTCTTCTCAAATGTGGAGATGTGACAACAGGTACAAATCAAGCGCTAGCAAATTTCCTAGGAACAGATCAAGTGCTCGCGAATTCCTAAGAACAGATCAAGTGCTCGCGAACTTCCTAAGAACAGATCAAGTGCTCACGAACTTCCTAAGAACAGATCAAGTGCTCACGAACTTCCTAGGAACAGATCAAGTGCTCGCGAATTCCTAAGAACAGATCAAGTGCTCGCGAACTTCCTAGGAACAGATCAAGTGCTCACGAACTTCCTAAGAACAGATCAAGTGCTCGCGAACTTCCTAGGAACAGATCAAGTGCTCGCAAACTTCCTAGGAACAGATCAAGTGTTCGCAAACTTCCTAGGAACAGATCAAGTACTCGCGAATTCCTAAGAACAGATCAAGTGCTTGCGAACTTCCTAGGAACAGATCAAGTGCTCATGAACTTCCTAGGAACAGATCAAGTGCTTGCAAACTTCCTAGGAACAGATCAAGTGCTCGCGAACTTCCTAGGAACAGATCAAGTGCTCGCGAACTTCCTAAGAACAGATCAAGTGCTCGCGAATTCCTAAGAACAGATCAAGTGCTCACGAACTTCCTAGAAACAGATCAAGTGCTTGCAAACTTCCTAGGAACAGATCAAGTGTTCGCAAACTTCCTAGGAACAGATCAAGTGCTCGCGAATTCCTAAGAACAGATCAAGTCCTCGCAAACTTCCTAGGAACAGATCAAGTGCTCATGAACTTCCTAGGAACAGATCAAGTGCTCACGAACTTCCTAGGAACAGATCAAGAGCTCGCGAACTTCCTAGGAACAGATCAAGTGCTTGCAAACTTCCTAAGAACAGATCAAGTGCTTGCGAACTTCCTAGGAACAGAACAAGTTCTTGTGAATTGCTGAGGAACAGATCAAGTGCTTGCAAACTTCCTAGGAACAGAACAAGTTCTCGTGAATTGCTGAGGAACAGATCAAGTGCTTGCGAACTTCCTAGGAACAGATCAAGAGCTCACAAACTTCCTAGGAAGAGATCAAGAGCTTGCAAGCTTCCTAGGAACAGATCATGTGCTCGTGAACTTCCGAGGAACAGATCAAGTGCTCGTGAATTTCCTAGGAATAGATCGCTAGCGAATTTCCTATGCTATCACATCACAACCTAGCTGAGGTCTCTCCCTTCTCCAAGCCCTGCTCTCCCGAGGCTTCAACCTCAAATCTTTAGGACTCTCCCAACTCAGAGTTGGGAAACAAACAGCAGTGCTGAAAGAACAGCTAGAAATTGTACTTCTGGTTCCCTGATTATTGTGGATCCTGAACTATGTACATTATGCACAGAATTGAGTTAACACCACAGCCCACAATAAGTATGGATTTGGTAGCAGTGGAGAGTGCTGTGAAGTCACAGCCAATTTATGGCAATCCCATTGGCCTTCCAAAGAAAGAAGCTAACAGAGGTGGTTTGCTGCTGCCTGCCTCTGCTCGGCAACCCTGGACTATCTTGGTGGTCTCCCACCCAAGTACTAACCAGCGTTGAGTCCATTTAGCTTCCAAGATTTCCCAAGTCTGGCCTAGCCTGGACTAGCAGTCTCTGTATGGGAAGGTCCCCAATCTTGACGATTTGTGGGCACGTTTCCACATATGCAGGAAGCCAGTTTAATGAAAGCCTTTTCAAGTGGCCATGATGTACCAGGAGGAGGAGGAGGAGAAGAAGGAGAAGGAGAAGAAGAGGAGGAGGAGGAGAATGAGAAGAAGAGGAGGAGAAGAAGGTGAAGAGGAGGAGAAGAAGAAGAGGAGAAGGAGGAAGAGAAGGAGGAGGAGAAGAGGAGGAGGTTGGATTTATACCCCACCCTTCACTGTCCGAAGGAGTCTCAGAGGGGCTTACATTCTTCTTTCCTTTCCCCTCCCCACAACAGACACCCTGCGAGCAATGTTCCCTCTAAGCTGAGTCAGTGTGAGCTAGCTCACAGATTTTTAACCTCCAGCTCGCACATTTTTGTCTAAGCTCAGGAAGCTTGGCCCCAGAGCACAGTAATTTATGCAGTAGCTCACAACTTTAATGCTTGTAGCTCACAAAGTAGAATTTTTGCTCACAAGACTCTGCAAGTTAGAGGGAAACATTGCCTGTGAGGTAGGTGGAGCTGAGAGACCTCTCCCAGAACTGCCCTTGAGCAGAACAGCTCTGAGAGAACATGTGGCTGACCCAAGGTCACACCAGTGGGTGTATGCAGAAGAGTGGGGAATCAAAGCCTGTTCTCCCAGATAAGGTTCCACGCGCTTAACTGCTACATCAAATTGGCAAGCATGCTCCTCAGTTCTAGCTCCTCAGTAAAGTTTTGCACAGATGTGACACGAAAGGTGAATTAAACCAATAACTGGTCCCTATCAGGCGCAGTGTGGTAAAGCTGCAGTACTGCAGTCCTCAGTTCTGCTCACGAACTGAGTTCGATCCCTGGCGTTAGCTGGGTTTTCAGGTAGCCGGCTCAAGGTTGACTCAGCCTTCCATCCTTCCGAGGTCGGTCAAATGAGTACCCAGCTTGCTGGGGGGACGTGTAGATGACTGGGGAAGGCAATGGCAAACCACCCCGTAAAGTCTGCCATGAAAACGTTGTGAAAGCAACGTCGCCCCAGAGTCGGAAACGACTGGTGCCTTTACCTTTTTATTAGGAACACACAAAGGCTACATGTCACTAAGAATTCCCATCAGCATGGCTACCCCATTGTGTTATGGACAGTGACACCATTATTATTATTCATTTGTCATTTTGTTGGGGAGGTTTTTTTTGTTTTTTTAACTGAGTGAACCTCATGAATTTTAAGGATTCTCAACATAAAACTGCTGGCAGCAGCTAACAAGCTGGCAGGTCATGCGCAGGCATTTCCCAGTGCGCTCATTTCTTGGCTTGCTGTTCTCAGAGGCATCTGTGCATGAGACAGCGGCTCACCAACACCGACACAGACACTCAACTGTGTTTAGCGGGAAGGAGTGCTGGATAGGGTTCAAAATTCCTGCGGCAAAAGCCGCCTTCAGCCAAGATCACCAGTATATATTATTTTAAAGAATGTGAAATCCTGCAACTCGCAACTCAGCCCAAATACAGCCTGTGCTGTCTAGACCAGGGGTGTCAAACTTGCAGCTCTGAGGTCGAAACAGGCCCCCAGAGGGCTTGGATCAGGCCCGCGAGCAAGTCTGCTTCCTTCTCCCTCTCTTCTTTTCTTCTGGGTAACAGCTTGCTTTGCCAAGCTTTCTCAGTTGCACAGGAGCTACAGAGCCTTCACATGTCCTTGACTCGCACATTAAACTTTTTATGGACAAAAGCTCGCAATGCCCAGCCGTTTCATATTTTCCTCTGGGTCTTAGGCTCAAAGTATTGACCATGAGATTTCTGTAACGAATGTCAATAACTCAAAAGAAGGTTTGCAACTTACCTACACACACCTGAACAATACCTGAACAGCATACTAAAGATTGCTACAGCACAGACATTGTTTCCAGATTTTGATGCAAAAATTCAGAGCGAGAGGTATCCATTATCAGAGATTGTTAAATAACAAAACATTACAAGAGTGCTAATCTTTTTAAGCATATTTTATTTTAAGTTTAAAAAATAATAACTGTGTTCCCCTGTATCCTTTATAATGTTTATATATCCACTCAGGGCTCTTCTTCTAGCAAGAGCTCCCCTGCATATTAGGCCACACACCCCTGATGTAGCCAATCCTCCAAGTGCTAAGAGGGCTCTTAGTACAAGGCCTGCTGTAAGCTCCTGGAGGATTGGCTACATCAGGGGGCGTGGCCTAATATGCAAAGCAGCTCCTGCTAGAAGAAGAGCCCTGTATCCACTACCTGGCATTACATTTTGCGACACACATGGCCCGTCCCAACAAGGTCATTTATGCCAGATCTGGCCCTCGTAAGAAATTAGTTCAACATCCCTTGCTAGAAGAAGAGCCCTGAGTGGATATATAAACATTATAAAGGATACAGGGGGACACAGTTATTATTTTTTAAACTTAAAATAAAACATGCTTAAAAGATTAGCACTCTTGCAATGTTTTGTTATTTAACAATCTCTGATAATGGACACCTCTCACTCTGAATTATTGCATCAAAATCTGGAAACAATGTCTGTGCTGTAGCAATCTTTAGTATAGACTGTAGAGCAGGGGTCCCCCACATCGTGCCTTTGGGCACCTTTTCTGGCACTAACAAAAGTGTTTTCAGAAAGAGGGAGGGCCTAGGGTTGCCAGCTCTGGGTTGGGGAATACCTGGAGATTTTGGAGCCCGAGGAGAATGGGGTTTGGGGAGAGGAGAGACGTCAGTGGGGTATAATGCCATGCAGTCTACCTTCCAAAGCAGCCCTTTTCTCCAGGTGAACCGCACTCTGTTGCCTGGAGACCAGCTTTAATCCCAAGAGATCTCCAACTACCACCAGGGGGCTGGCAACCTTGGGTGGGGCCAGACAGAGCTTTTGCTCAGCAAAGCTCTTGATTGGCCACTGTAGATTTCCTCAGGGGTGGAATTTATTTATTTATTTGTTTGTTTCTTGGATTTCTATCCTGCCCTCCCCGCCGAAGCAAGCTCAGGGCAGCTCACAGCGATCGAGACTAAAATAATAAAACAATGAATAAACATTGGAGTTTTGACAATTAAGTTGATAGCAACAATTAAATAGTTTAAAACAATTTAAATGCTCAACTTGGGTTGTGAAAGTACCAAACTAGAAACTGGAAAGCCATGCTCTCACAGTATAACAAAACAAATTAATAAGCCATAAATGCTCAACTTGGGTTATGAATGTACCAAATTAGAACCTGGAAATCCACACTCGCATGATATTACAAAACAAGTTAATAGGCTATAAATGTTCAACTTGGGTTATGAGTGTGACAAATTAGAAACTGGAAATCCACACTCTCACAGTAGAAGAAGAAGATGATGATGATATTGGATTTATGTCTCGCCCTCCACTCCGAATTTCAGAGTGTCAGAGCGGCTCACAATCTCCTTTATATTCCTCCCCTGCAACAGGCACCCTGTGAGGTGGGTGGGGCTGAGAGGGCTCTCACAGAAGCTGCCCTTTCAAGGACAACCTCTGCCAGAGCTATGGCTGACCCAAGGCCATTCCAGCAGCTGCAAGTGGAGGAGTGGGGAATCAAACTCAGTTCTCCCAGATAAGAGTCCGCGCACTTAACCACTACACCAAACTGGCTCCCAGTATAACAAGTTTTGATTAGCAGGGTTAACAAATACATTTATACCCATGCGCTAGAAACCTGACACCTCATTAACCTCTCTTACTCACAGAAATATCCCCAAACTAGAATATATATACACCTTCAGCTTTCCCCTCTACTAGTTCATTAGCTGAAAGTTTTGACATCTGTGATAACCGAGAGTGACGCATAAACGCTAAAGTCGCCTTCCGTGCCATTTTAGCGGTGCCTCAAACCCCCTCCAGGAGAAAATCACCTCAAGAAGTTGGATTTCCTCCAAACCTCTTAGGCGGTGCCAAATTTCGTTTGAAACTGGCTCAGAGATTTGGGCCTGTGATCTAGAAAGCCACGGGGAAGGATTTTGCCCATCTGTGTGAGAGACAACAGCCAACAGAGCTTGTCGTTGTTCAATCGCACAGTCGAATCCAATTCTTTGTGACCCCATGGACCAAGTCACGCCAGGCCCTCCTGTCATCCACCATCCTCCGAAGTCTGCTCAAATTCATGTTAGTTATATCAGTAACACTGTCCAGCCATCTCCTCTTTTGCCATCCCCTTCTTCTTTTGCCTTCTGTCTTTCCCAGCATCAGGGTCTTCTCCAGGGAGTGCTCCCTTCTCATTGGGTGACCAAAGGATTTGAGCTTCAGCATCTGACCTTCCAGGGAACAATCCCATATTCGAGATTCCACCACCCTCCTAGCTGTCTCATGTAAATCAATGAAATAAATATTTATTTGAACACTGGAAACCAGTGCCTCAATTCAGTTCAGATTGTTCAATCCCAGGCTAACAGGTACATCTACTTCTAATTATTTACCCTCTCCCACCAGCGAGAAGGTTCAGCTAAAGTTTCCCTTTCTGAGAAGAGGTCAGTGAACGTGGTCAAAAGCAATAGCAAGCTAAACTCAGGGTGGGGGGAAGATATTCTTCCCCAAAAGGCTTGCCATTAGAAATCCTCCGAAGTGCTAAAATATGGATGGCAGAGTCTTCACTCCTTAATTATTAACCGTGCGCTGGTTGGGAAAACAACTCTTCTGCAGCCAGGAAGGCTGGCTTAGATCACATCGAGCAGGAATGGAAACGTTAGTTTGAGCTCAATAAATTGAGACCCAAATGCAAACCTGCCGTGGATTGCAACCTGATGCAACACATATGCAAACAGTGCAGTTTAGGGAAGGTGTTCCAAACGACTTTTTACAAGGGGACTGCTGTGCAGGGGTGGAATTCTAGCAGGAGCTCCTTTGCATGTTAGGCCACACCCCGCTGATGTAGCCAATCATCCAAGAGCTTACACGGCTCTTTTGTGCAAGCTCTCGGAGGATTGGCTACATCAGGGGTGTGTGGCCTAATATGCGAAGGAGCCCCTGCTAGAATTCCACCCCTGCAGCTATGAAACAGTCAGACGCACACCTACCCCTTGGGATCATGACTATGTCCTGATCGAGATGGCCCAGGCAAGACCTATCTTTTCAGATCTTGGAAGCTAAGCAGGTCAGCCCTTTCTAGTACTTGGGTGGAAGACCACCAAACAAGTCCAGGGTTGCTATGCAGAGAAAGGCAATGGCCAGCCATCACTGTTCGTCTCTTGCCTTGAAGATCTCATGAGGGTCTGCAGCGATCTGTCCACGTGTTCCACCACCACCATCATGTAATCAATTATACATGATGAAGGTTTGACGCACAAAAAGCTTACGAGGGAGGTGGCCAAACTTCCTTAACGTAAGAAGCGCATAGAATAGATGTCAGATGTTTGAGACCCGCAAGACATGAATGTCAGATGTTTGAGAGTGAGAAGGAAGGAAGGAAGGAAGGAAGGAAGGAAGGAAGGAAGGAAGGAAGGAAGGAAGGAAGGAAGGAAGGAAGGAAGGAAGGAAGGAAGGAAGGAAGGAAGGAAGGAAGGAAGGAAGGAAGGAAGGAAGGAAGGAAGGAAGGAAGGAAGGAAGGAAGGAGTCAAGTCTCCAAATTCAATAAAGAGTCGTTGAAACAAAGTAGCTAGTTTATTGATAAGGATATACTTGGCTAAGTTCAAATTGAAAGACTAAAGACCATCTAGTACAATGCCATCATATAAGGTACACTTCAAAGGGATTCTTAAGGGAGGGGCACTATGCAGGGCACATTCACACATTGATGTTACAATTTTGTTCTCAGGCCGGCTCTGGCCTTGAGCGTATCTGGCTCCAACCTCCCCCGATGCCCAGCCTGAGAAGGCACAGATAATGTCTTCACATATTCCCATTTCAAAGCAAGACTACATAACAAAGGAAAGGGAGGGAGGTAGGGAGAGGTTTAGCTAGCAGCATTGGAATACAGATAGGCTTTACCCAGAAGGCTCTTTGCTTGAACCAAAGTTTTACAGAGACTTGACGGACGGACGGACGGACGGAAGGAAGGAAGGAAGGAAGGGTAGAGAGGTGGAAAAAAGCAACTTTAAATGCTTTCTTCAAGCTGCTGGCTGGCTTGGTTTGGTGAAGGAGTTTAAAGGAAGAAATGCCTTCTTCAAGATGGCCGACAGGGTGGTGGAGGCTTCAAGAGCCACATGATACGTGTGGAAGAGCTGATGGGGGGCAGCAGGCTAAGGATGAACAAAAGGAAATGCTGCTTTACATAGCGACTGATTAAAATGTGGAATTTGCGGCTGGAGGATGCTGTGATGGCCAAAGGAACAAACACCTTTAAAAGTGGATTAGATAGATCAGGGGTGGCCAACGGTAGCTCTCCAGATGTTTTTTTTTTTTTGCCTACAACTCCCATCGGCCCCAGCCAGCATGGCCAATGGCTGGGGCTGATGGGAGCTGTAGGCAAAAAACATCTGGAGAGCTACCGTTGGCCACCCCTGAGATAGATAAATAGATTAGATGGATAGATTCATGGAGGATAAGTATATCAGTAGCTAATAGCCATGGTGACTGAGGGGAACCTCCACATTCAGAGGCACGGATCCTCTGAATCCCAGAGCCAGGAGGCGACAGCAGGAGAAGGCCTCAGCCTCTTTGTTTTGGTCCTCCATAGGAAATGGTTGGCCACCATGTGAAACAGGAAGATGGACTGGATGGACCACTGGTCTGATCCAGCAGGGCTCTTCTGATGTTCTTATGAAGACCTCAGCCTCTCTGCCCTGTTGGCCCTCCAGAGGAATTGGTTGGCCACTGTGTGAGACAGGATGCTGGATTTGATAGACCACTGGTCTGATCCTGCAGGGCTCTTCTGATGTTATCAGGGGAAGGCCTTGGCCTCTCTGCCCTGTTGCTAGCCATCCAGAGGAAATGGCTGGCCACTGCGCGAGACAGGATGCTGAACTAGATAGACCACTGGTCTGATCCAGCAGAGCTCTTCTGATGTTCTCATGAAGGCCTCAGCCTCTCTGCCCTGTGGTTGGCCCTGCAGAGGAACTGGTTGGCCCGTGTGAGTCAGGATGCTGGATTAGGTAGACAGGATGCTGGATTAGGTCTAATTCTGCAAGGCTCCTTTGATGTTATTATGAAGGCCTCAGCCTCTCTGCCCTGTTGTTGACCCTCCAAAAGAACTGACTGGCCACTGTGTGAGGCAGGATGCTGAACTAGAAGGACCACTGGTCTGATCCAGCAGGGCTGTTCTGATATTCTTATGAAGGTCTCGGCCTCTTTGCCCTGTTGCTGGCCCTCCAGAAGAACTGGCTGGCCCCTGTGTGAGACAGGATGCTGGACTAGATGGACCCTCACTGGTCTGATCCAGCAGGGCTCTTCTGATGTTCTTATGAAGACCTCAGCCTCTCTGCCCTGTTGTTGGCCCTCCAGAGGATCTGTTTGGCCACTTTGTGAGGCAGGAGGCTGGATAGACGGACCACTGGTCTGATCCAGCAGTGCTCTTCTGATGTTCTTATGAAGGCCTCAGCCTCTCTGCCCTGTTGTTGGCCCTGCAGAGGATCTGTTTGGCCACTTTGTAAGACAGGAGGCTGGATAGACAGACCACTGGTCTGATCCAGCAGTGCTCTTCTGATGTTATCAGCGGAAGGCCTTGGCCTCTCTGCCCTGTTGCTGGCCCTCCAGAGAAACTGGCTGGCCACTGCGCGAGACAGGATGCTGGACTAGATGGGCCACTGGTCTGATCCAGCAGAGCTCTTCCGATGTTCTTATGAAGGCCTCAGCCTCTCTGCCCTGTGGTTGGCCCTGCAGAGGAACTGGTTAGCCCCTGTGTGAGACAGGATGCTGGATTAGATAAACCACTGGTCTAATTCAGCAAGGCTCCATTGATATTATTATGAAGGCTTCGGCCTCTCTGCCCTGTTGTTGACCCTCCAGAGGAACTAGCTGGCCACCATGTGAGCCAGGATGCTGGACTAGATGGACCACTGGTCTGATCCAGGAGAATTCTTCTGATGTTCTTATTCACAGATCTTGGTCTTTGCACTCATCCAGATTTGAGACTGTCTGCTCCCTGCTCATCCTTTATACTAGGCATTTGAAAAGCTGGGTGAAAGCGCTATGAAATAGCATCTGGATGGGCTGTGATAGGGTATTAAATGATGCAAGGCTGCAAGTGGTCCGTTTGGAGGCTTGAATCTCATTAAGCTGCCCAACTTCTTCCTCACATCTCATTATTTCCCCATGTTTACTCATGATGGCTTAGGTAATGATAAAGGTAGTCCCCTGTGCAAGCACCAGTCGTTTCTGACTCCGGGGTCATGGTTAGGGTTAGGCTTAGGGTTGTCAGTAGATGGAGTTGAGCTGTTGCCAGAGTGGTGTAGTGGTTAAGAGTAGCAGATTCCAACCCTGAGAACCAGGTTTGATCCCCCACTCCTTCTCCACATGAAGCCTTGGGCCAGTTGCGAGTTCTCTCAGACCTCTCTCAGACATTTTACGGAGTGATTTGCCATTGCCTTCCCCTGTCATCTACACTTTCCCCCAAGCAAGATGGGTACTCATTTTACCAACCTCGGAAGGATGGAAGGCTGAGTCAACCTCGAGCCAGTTACCTGAACCCAGCTTCTGCCAGGATCGAACTCAGGTTGTGAGCAGAGCCTGGACTGCAGGACTGCACTCTGCACCACAGGGCTCTTCATCATGGGTTGCATCCTACTTTATCCCTCAGAGCAAGAGGCAAAGATATTCGTGACGTTACGTCTTGGAGCCATCTTGGCTCAGCAGCTGTTTGGTACGCAGAAGGTCCCAGATTCAATCTCTGGCATATCCAATTAAAAAGACCAGGCAGGAAATGATATGAAAGATCTCTACCTGAGAGCCTGGAGAGCCGTTGCCAATCTGAGTAGACGATACTGACTTCGATGGACCCAGGGTCTGTTTCAGCGTAAGCAGCTTCATGTGAAAAATGGAAGAAAAAGGAGAGGGAAATGTAAACAAATGGGATTTTTGTTCTAATGGTAGCAAATTACCCAGTGTCCTTTGATGGCCATCCGAAGACTAGATACCTGAAGAGATTGTGGTGGTGAGGGGTAGCAGCCAGATTTTCACCAGCCGTGGAGGCCTTGCCAGTAGATGGAGTTGAGCTGGTGCCAGAGTGGTGTAGTGGTTAAGGGTGGCGGATTCCAACCCGGAGAACCAGCTTTGATTCCCCACTCCGCCTCCACATGAAGCCTGGGGGTGACCTTGGGCCAGTTGCGAGTTCTCTCAGACCTCTCTCAGCCCCCATGGGCCTCAAAAGGTGCCTTTTGTGGGGAGAGGAAGAGAAGGAGATCGCAAGCTGCTTTGAGACTCCTTAACATAGACAAAGGAAGGAAAGGAAAGGTCCCCTGTGCAAGCACCAGTCGTTTCCGACTCGGGGGTAACGTTGCTTTCGCAACGTTTTCACGGCAGACTTTTTAAAAACCAAGTCCTCTTCTTCTGTTCACCGGACGGTCGTGATGGTGGAGGACCCCCACTGAGAGCCAGTTTGGTGTAGTGGTTATCTGAGAGAACCCGGTTTGATTCCCCACTTCTCCACTTGCAGCTGCTGGAAGGGCCTTGGGTCAGCCATAGCTCTCTTATCTGGGAGAACCGGGTTTGATTCCCCACTCCTCCACTTGCAGCTGCTGGAATGACCTTGGGTCAGCCATAGCTCTTGTAAGAGTTGTCCTTGAAAGCGCAGCTTCTGTGAGAGCTCTCTCAGCCCCCACCTACTGTTGTTGGGGGTGGAGAGGTAAAAGGAGTTTGTGACTGCTCTGAGACTCAGAGTATAGGGCGGGATATAAATCCAAAATCATCATCTTCTTCTTCTTCTTCATGTTACAAAGCGTCTGATTTGTTCATCACCCAGCAATGAGAGAAACCACATCTCGCTATTTTTAACGCTGCACCAGATTTGTTTCTTTCTCGCTCGCTCTCTCTTTTTTTAAAGACAGGGAGGGAAGTAGGAAGAGCGCCAGGCCTCCCTGCATCATTTATTTACCAGCAGTTTCCTCCTCTCATCTGTAACACTGAACGCAAGCCAAACCTTCTTGCCAGTTGCTCAGCGTGACAGAAGAAGCGGTTCCATATTGATCTCAACCATGAAACGCGCTTTGGCAGAAGCCTCCTTTAGATCTCTCTGAAGAAAATCACAGAACATCATTCGAAACCGCACGAGCGATTTTTTTTTTTAAAGCACAGTCATCTCTTCTGCCATTGGCATGAGCTTCTCAGAAGATCTGAACCCAGGGTCTCCCTCACCCAAACGGAGAGCTGTGAGCCTCTCCATTAACGGTAGACGCCGAAGAAACAGAAAGCGCCAGTTGCGTGTGAGAAACACTCGTCCCCCTTCCTCTCCTCAGGCACTGGGTGGGCTCCAAACAAGTCAACATCTTTCGTTTCTCTGACAGTGACAGAAACCTGAACACAAAGAGATGTGGATCCACAAATTATGGGATACACAGATCGGGTCTGGGGTCCCCACTCTGCGTAATGCTCAGCCACGAGCCGTAGGTTCTCCTCAATCCTCATGTTCATGGTGCCCAATTCAGGTTGTGATATGCGTGGAGAAGGGGTGATAGCCGCCTTTCCGTGCCATTTTTGTAGCTTCAAACAGTGCTGGAGGAACGGGGGGAACTGTCAACTCACAATTTGGGACCCACATGTATGAAAGACTGTCTCCTTCCACCGGAGAGCCAGTTTGGTGTCATGGTTAAGAGCAGCGGACTCTAATCTGGAGAACTGAGTTTTATTCCCCACTCCTCCACATGAAGCCAGATGGGTGACCTTGAGTCAATCAAAGTTCTCTTAGAGTTCTCAGCCCTGCCTACCTGATAGGGTGTCTGTTATGGGGAGAGGAAGGAAAAGAGATTGTAAAGCACTCTGAGATTCTGAGTGAAGGGCAGGGATAAATCTTCTCCTTAACAGGGATAAATGTAAAGTTCTGCATTTAGGTAGGAAAAATCCAATGCATGGTTATAGGATGGGGGAGACTTGTCTTAGCAGTAGTATGTGCGAAAAGGATCTAGGAGTCTTAGTGAATCATATGCTGAACATGAGTCAACAGTGTGATGCGGCGGCTAAAAAGGCAAATGCCATTTTGGGCTGTATCAACAGAAGTATAGTGTCCAGATCACGTGATGTGATGGTATCACTTTACTCTGCTCCGGTAAGACCTCACCTGGAGTATTGTGTTCAGTTTTGGGCACCACATTTTAAGAAGGATATAGACAAGCTGGAAGGGGTCCAGAGGAGGGTGATGAAGATGGTGAGGGGTCTGGAGACCAAGTCCTATGAGGAAAGGTTGAAGGAGCTGGGGATGTTTAGCCTGGAGAGGAGGCGGCTGAGAGGTGATAGGATCACCATCTTCAAGTACTTGAAGGGCTGTCATATATAGAGGATGGTGTGGAATTGTTTTTCGTGGAGCCGGAAGGTAGGACCAGAACCAATGGTTTGAAATTAAATCAAAAAAGTTTCCAGCTCAACATTAAGAACTTCCTGACCATTAGAGCGATTCCTCAGTGGAACAGGCTTCCTCCTCGGGAGGTGGTGGGCTCTCCTTCTTTGGAGGTTTTTAAGCACAGGCTAGATGGCCATCTGATAGCAATGAGGATCCTGTGAATTTAGGGGGAGGTATTTGTGAGTTTTCTGCATTGTGCAAGGGGTTGGGCTAGATGACCCTGGAGGTACCTTCCAACACTATGATTCTATTCCTTCTCCTCCTCCTTCTCCATTGGGCATTCCACCACTTAGGGTAGTCTGTCTGGCACTGATGAGATCTCAGGCTTTTTCCAACATGGCTCGAGCTCCCTGGGCTCCCTGAAGAGATGAGGGGAGGGCCCTTCTTTGGTGTGGTGGTTTGGTGTAGTGGTTAAGTGTGTGGACTCTTATCTGGGAGAACCAGGTTTGATTCTCTCCACTTGCAGCTGCTGGAATGGCCTTGGGTCAGCCTTAGCTCTCACAGAGCTGTTCTTGAAAGGGCAGCTTCTGGGATAGCTCTCTCAGCCCCACCCACCCCACAGCGTGTCTGTTGTGGGGGAGGAAGGGAAAGGAGATTGTAAGTCACTCTGAGACTCTGAGATTCAGAGTATAGGATAGGGGTATAAATCCAATGTCATCTTCTTCTGTTTTGGAGGCACTGCGAAGTCTGCCTGTTTGTCAGTACTTTCAAAGGGGTTCAAAATAGCAGGCATCTTTTAATGGGGAGCAGTTTTGCTATTTTATTTTGGTTTTAATTGAAAAGTTTTTAGGCCCCCTTGAACCATATTATGTTAAGCCACCTTGAACCATATAAATGTTTTAATAAACCATTAAAAATATATGATTTCACACAGGGTGGGGACCCCAAACCCAAACTGTCTACTCTATAGGGCATGAATTAAATGAACTGTTGGAGACACACACCTAGAGCCATTACCTATGTTGCCTGTGAGAACCCCAGTAAGCATTCATAAGAACATAAGAGAAGGCATGTCGGATCAGGTCAAAGGGCCATCCAGTCCAACACTCTGTCACACAGTGGCCAAAACCCAGGTGCCATCAGGAGATCCACCAGAATGGCCAGAACTCCAGAAGCCCTCCCACTGTTGCCCCCTAAGCACCAAGAAGACAGAGCATCACTGCCCCAGACATAAGAACATAAGAGAAGCCATGCTGGATTAGGCCAGTGGCCCATCCACTCCAACACTCTGTGTCACACAGTGGCCAAAACCCAGGTGCCATCAGGAGGTCCACCAGGGGGGTCAGAAGCCCTCCCACCGTTGCCCTACAAGTACCAAGAATACAGACAATCACTACTCCAGACAGTTTCATATATACCTTGTGGCTAAGAGAACATAAGAGAAGACATGTTGTATCAGGCCAATGACCTCTCCAGTCCAACAATATAGGTCACACAGTCGCCCAAACTCCAGAAGACCTCCCACTGCCCCCCAAGCACCAAGAATACAGAGCATCACTGCCCCAGACATTCATCCCTGACAACCACACAGATCTAAAAACCAGTAAAATCCTGCATTTGTGTAACCCAGCACCGATCCTATTTGGCAAAGCACTTAAGAAATAATGGGCTACCATTAAGTATCTCACTTTTCACCAAATAGTTCCAGAGGAGTTCTGAATGTCACACTGACCTGGGTCAATGGCAGAGGCCTCCAAAGCAAACCAAACTCTGTTCCTCCGCCCTTCCGTTGGGGTTTATAGTTTGAACACCTCCAATGCACCAGGAAAATTGAAATATAAGTAGTGATGCTAGGTCTGACTCAAGAAATATCTGGGGACTTTGGGGTTGGAGCCAGGAGCAAGGGCGTGACAAGCACAATTGAACTCCAAAGGGAGTTCTGGCCATCGCATTTAAAGGGACCGCACACCTTTTCATTGCCTTCCCTCCAATGTTAAATAATAAAGGAGGATAGGGGCACCTTCTTTTGAAGTTCATAGAATTGGACCCCCCAGTCCAATCTTTTTGAAACTTGGAGGGTTTTTTGAGGAGAGGCACCAGGTGCTGTGCTGAACATTTGGTGCTTCTACCTCAAAAAACAGCCCCCCCCCCGAGCCTCAGATACCCATAGATCAATTCTCCATTGTACCCTATGGGAATCAGTCTCCATAGGGAACAATGGAGTGCCCAGCAGACATTTCCCTCCCCTCCCCCCACTTTCTGTTGACCCTGAAGTAGGGGGAGGGCCTCCAAACCAGGGGATCTCCTGCCCCCACCTGGGGATTGGCAACCCTAAATATAAGAGAACTCTTGTTTCTCTGCTCTTCAACTTCTACATACGAGGAACAGTTCTTTGCCTACAGTGAAAGCGTAGATCCACCCCCTTATACCACTTCAGGCTGAATTCTCTGTGTGGGCAGCTTGTGGATGGAAAAGAAGCTTTTTCTCCAACACTCGGTGTGCCAGTTAACTTTATGCAAGCTTTTCGTACACCCCTCCGGGTGAAGCATTATTTATAATGACTAAGTCCTCTAGACATAGGGAATGTATCTATTTCTTATCACGGTTTGGGACTACGGAATCAGCGGTATCCTATAGAATCGAGAGCTCCCTTAGCAAAACCCCCTGAAGCTTCCTGGTATCAAAGAGAAAAACGCTTCAGAAGGAGGAGAGCAGGCCTACTGAAAGAACGGAGGATTTCCACTGCAACAGGGTGCAGAATGCAGAACTTTTATTTCCCGCAGCTGCAATCCAATATCGTCCTCTCATCATTTTTTTTTTTTGTTGTTTTTCCTCACAACACGCACTATATCACCTCTCGGAAACGGGATATCTGCCTAGAAACCCGAGGATTAATTTAATCGAGGCATTATGAGGCGGGTGAGCAATCTTTTCTTCTCACCCTTTAATTTGAAACAAAACCAGCCTTCAGGATCGGAAAAGAGATATAACCTTTTGCAAGTTACAGAGAGCAGCGGTGTTTGTCTACAGCACGGCTGCTAGATTTGAGTCCAGTGGCAACGCAGAAATTAACAAGATTTTGGGGAGTATGAGTTTTCAAATGGAGCTTCGACTCTTGGAAGCTCATATCCCCCCCCCCCCCAAAAAAAAAATCGTTGGTTTCTAAGGTAGTACTAGAATTAAATCAACTATCCACTAGGATTCCTTTCCAGAAATCAAAGGCTGTATGCCAAGGTATTTGCCCTCTGATCTCAGTAAGGGATTCTAACCTAGTGGTGATGGAACCATTATGGCAAACCTACGACATAGTTTAAAACACACACAGGCTCACCCACTAGACAAACTAGGCAATTGCCCAGAGCACTGGGAAGGGGGGTTGCCGAACTGGGCTCCCTCCCCCTCCCCATACCCAAGGCAAATTAGTAATTTACCCCTCACTGCCACCCCACCGCCTCCTCCTCCCTCCCACCTTCCCTTCTGTGCCACCAGGAAGGGGTGGTGGAGTGCTGCTTCCCGGACTCTTTAAAGCCCCCGCCCTGCCGATCAACTGATTGGTGGTAAAATGCTGCTGCTTCTGTCCACTCCCTTCCTTCCTTTCTGTGGTGGCACCACACTCCTCTGCCGCCACCCCTGCGCATGCTCAGAGGAGTGCGGCTACAGAGCCAGTTTGGTGCAGTGGCTAAGTGCACGGACTCTTATCTGAGAGAACTGATTCTCCACTCCTCCACTTGCAGCTGCTGGAATGGCCTTGGGTCAGCCATAGCTCTCGCAGGAGTTATCCTTGAAACGGCAGCTGCTGTGAGAGCCCTCTCAGCCCCACCCACCTCACAAGGCATCTGTTGTGGGGGGAGAAGACATAGGAGATTGTAAGCCGCTCTGAGTCTCTGATTCCCCTTCCCCACCCACCTCACAGGGTGTCTGTTGTGAGGGGAGAGGATATAGGAGATTGTAAGCCACTCTGAGTCTGATTCAGAGAGTAGGGCGGGGTATAAATCTGCAATTCTTCTTCTTCTTCTAGAATTGGCCCTACCCTTAGACTTGGCCTCTCAGCATTCTCCTCCCTCACTTCTGCTGGAAGTAAGATTGCTGAGAGGTCTGGCGGCAGAGCGCGGCATCACAGAAGAGGAGGGAAAGGGAGGGAAGGGGGCGACGGCAGCAGCATTTTGCTTGATCAGATGATCAGTGGGTGGCACAGCGGGTGACGAGTCTTCCTGGGGCTCCATGTGCCCTAGAGCCAGCCCTGCACACACACAAACACAAACTATATGTTTCAGCTTTCAGATAGGGATGGCACAAACTGTTCGGTTCGTGGTGTGCCCCAACTGGAAAAATGTAGTTCGGTTCATGGCATGTCCCAACTGGAAGAATGGGACTCACTTTGTGCTGTGTCCCAACTGGAAAAATGCACTTTGGTTTGTGATGTGCCTCATTTGCGAACCATGGACCATCACAAACTTTTAGCTGCCACCTGAACCAGTTCGATTGCTGAGCTTTGTGAGGCAGTGGAATCCCCCCCTACACACACACAAACACGCTATAGACCAAACTTGCAGAGAAGAAGATGAAGAAGATATTGGATTTATATCCCGCCCTCCACTCCGAAGTCTCAAAGCGGCTCACAATCTCCTTTATCTTCTTCCCCCACAACAGACACCCTGTGAGGTGGGTGGGGCTGGAGAGGGCTCTCACAGCAGCTGCCCTTTCAAGGACAACCTCTGCCAGAGCTATGGCTGACCCAAGGCCATTCCAGCAGGTGCAAGTGGAGGAGTGGGGAATCCAACCCAGTTCTCCCAGATAAGAGAGCTCTGGCTGACCCAAGGCCATTCCAGCAGCTGCAAGTGGAGGAGTGGGGAATCCAACCCAGTTCTCCCAGATAAGAGAGCTCTGGCTGACCCAAGGCCATTCCAGCAGGTGCAAGTGGAGGAGTGGGGAATCCAACCCAGTTCTCCCAGATAAGAGAGCTCTGGCTGACCCAAGGCCATCCCAGCAGCTGCAAGTGGAGGAGTGGGGAATCCAACCCAGTTCTCCCAGATAAGAGAGCTCTGGCTGACCAAAGGCCATTCCAGCAGCTGCAAGTGGAGGAGTGGGGAATCCAACCCAGTTCTCCCAGATAAGAGAGCTCTGGCTGACCCAAGGCCATTCCAGCAGCTGCAAGTGGAGGAGTGGGGAATCAAACCCGGTTCTCCCAGATAAGAGAGCTCTGGCTGACCCAAGGCCATTCCAGCAGTTGCAAATGGAGGAGTGGGGAATCCAACCCGGTTCTCCCAGATAAGAGAGCTCTGGCTGACCCAAGGCCATCCCAGCAGCTGCAAGCGGAGGAGTGGGGAATCAAACCCGGTTCTTCCAGATAAGAGTCCACACACTTAACCACGATACCAAACTGGCTCTCCTAGGAGCTCCAGTTGACACTCCCCTATCTGCCCTCCAAGTTCAGTGATGATTGCATTTATGAGGTCTGAGTTATGGCCTCTCAAGGAAGCTGCCCCCACAAAAGTGCTTTCTGGGGATCCAGAAACCTTGCGCAGACTCCATTCTACACACTCCTGAACCTGCATCTGTCAAAATGACTGGAGCTTTTCCTGGACAAGCTAGAGACTTGGAGGTCATGTGAAGGAGCATCCAGGGTAGGTCCACTCTAAGTTTGGTGTCTCCAGCTTGCACAGGATTCATTCTGCACAGCCCTGAACATCCTGTGCCCATCGAAATGACTGAAGTCCAGGATTGTATAGAATGCATCCTTTGCAAGTCAGAGAAGATGAAGACGACTGCAGATTTATATCCCGCACTTCTCTCTGAATCAGAGTGGCTTACAATCTCCTCTATCTTCTCCACCCACACCCAGTGAAGTGGATGGGGCTGAGAGGGCTCTCACAGCAGCTGCCCTTTCAAGGACAACTCCTGTGATAGCTACGGCTGACCCAAGGCCATTCCAGCAGGTGCAAGCGGAGGAGTGGGGAATCAAACCCGGTTCTCCCAGATAAGAGAGCTCTGGCTGACCCAAGGCAATTCCAGCAGGTACAAGTGGAGGAGTGGGGAATCAAACCCGGTTCTCCCAGATAAGAGAGCTCTGGCTGACCCAAGGCCATTCCAGCAGCTGCAAGTGGAGGAGTGGGGAATCAAACCCGGTTCTCCCAGATAAGAGAGCTCTGGCTGACCCCAAGGCCATTCCAGCAGCTGCAAGTGGAGGAGTGGGGAATCCAACCCGGTTCTCCCAGATAAGAGAGCTCTGGCTGACCCAAGGCCATGCCAGCAGCTGCAAGTGGAAGAGTGGGGAATCAAACCCGGTTCTCCCAGAGAAGAGAGCTCTGGCTGACCCAAGGCCATGCCAGCAGCTGCAAGTGGAGGAGTGGGGAATCAAACCCGGTTCTCCCAGAGAAGAGTCCTCACCTTTAACCACTGCACCAAACTGGTTAGAGACATCAAAGTCACAAGGGACCTCCCCCGAATGCTCCTCTACATGTCCTTTGCTGTTGCTTTGAAGTCATGTAAACATTTTCATTGAGCAAAGACAGTCTGTCTGGAAATCACCCTTGAACCAGCATGAACCTCCAAAGCTAGTTTGGTGTCATGGTGAAGCGCGCGGACTCTGATCTGGGGAACTGGGTTCAGTTCCCCACTCCTGCACATGCACCTGCTGAATGACCCTGGTTTTTTGAAAGAGCTGCTCTCTCAAGAGCAGTATTTGAAGGAACTCTCAGCCCCACCTACCTCATAGGCAATGTTCCCTCTTAAGATGCAGAGTGTTGTGAGCAAAAATTCTACTTTGTTAGTTACTGTCATTAAAGTTGCGAGCGACTGCACAAATTAGTTTGCTCTGGGGCCATTTTTTCTTGAGCTAAGATAAAAAACGTGTCAGCCAGAGACTCGCACTAACTCAGCTTAGAGGGAACACTGCTCATCGGGTGTCTGTTGTGGGAAGAGGAAGGGAAAGGAGATTGTAAGCCGCTCTTGGACTTGGAGTGAAGGGCAGGGTGTAAATCCAGTCTCCTCCTCTTTTTCTTCTTCCCCCTCTTCTTCTTCCTTGAACAGTTTGAAAATTTGTGGAAAGTTCACACTGACTTCACAATTCACGAACCAGTCAAAATTCATTATGAACTTTCATTCATGAGCCGGTTCGTGCTCACCTCTACTCAAAGGCATATCATGCGTCTCAGAAATCGGTGCCTCATACTCTGAGAAAAGACAACAAATAGAGGGGGGGAAAAGTCATTCACGTAGGTGCTCGCCTGGAAAAGAGTTGACGCTGCACTAAGACGTTATTTTGCAGTGAATTTTGATACAAAGCACTCAGTGGAGAGGCAAAGTAATCAGGAAGAGAGATGTCCTTTGAAAACTGTAAAATGGTTATGCTTTCTGTTTCCTTATTATTCGAAAGCTCGGCAATTTACTCTGATTGCTCTGCTGTACGACTGCCAAAAATAACTCATTAATACCTCTCTCTGTGCCGTATTTCTATTTCAAAGGTTACGAATACTGCCACATGTCTTCTTTTACAAGTAATAAGATCTCCCACCACCCTAATTACAAAGCCTTGGGAATGACAGTTCGCAAAACTTGTGCCTTCAAATTAATGTGACATGTAGCTTCTCCTAGTTTCATGCCTTAAAGTGGTTTGAAGTTTACACATCTGGGGATCTTTCAAAGGAGCTGCCTGTTGCGTTGAATACGTTTGATATTAAACGTTAGCCAGTGATACATCTGGAGGGAAGGCAGCTCGGTATAGCTTGATCTCATCAGATTTTGGAAGATAAGTAAGGTCGGTACTTGGATGGAAGGCCACCAAGGAAGACTCTGCAGAGAAAGGCAACGGCCAACCACCTCTGCTTCTGACTTGCCTTGAAAGCTCCTTACATGGGGTCACCATTAAGTTGGTACTTCGATGGGAGACCACCAAGAAAGGCTGTGCTGAGGAAGGAAGTGGTAAACCACCCCTGCTCCTCACTTGCCTTGAAAGCCCCTTGCTGGTGTCGCCAGAAGTCTTTGGATGGGAGACCACCAAGGAAGGCTCTGCAGAGGAAGGCAATGGCCAACCACCTCTGCTTCTCACTTGCCTTGAAAGCCCCTTGCTGGGGCACCATAAGTCTTGGATGGGAGACCACCAAGGAAGGCTCTGCAGAGGAAGGCGATGGCAAACCACCTCTGCTTCTCACTTGCCTTGAAAGCCCCTTGCTGGTGTCGCCATAAGTCTTGGATGGGAGACCACCAAGGAAGGCTCTGCAGAGGAAGGCAATGGCCAACCACCTCTGCTTCTCACTTGCCTTGAAAGCCCCTTGCTGGTGTCGCCATAAGTCTTGGATGGGAGACCACCAAGGAAGGCTCTGCAGAGGAAGGCAATGGCCAACCACCTCTGCTTCTCACTTGCCTTGAAAGCCCCTTGCTGGTGTCGCCAGAAGTCTTTGGATGGGAGACCACCAAGGAAGGCTCTGCAGAGGAAGGCAATGGCCAACCACCTCTGCTTCTCACTTGCCTTGAAAGCCCCTTGCTGGTGTCGCCATAAGTCTTGGATGGGAGACCACCAAGGAAGGCTCTGCAGAGGAAGGCGATGGCAAACCACCTCTGCTTCTCACTTGCCTTGAAAGCCCCTTGCTGGTGTCGCCAGAAGTCTTGGATGGGAGACCACCAAGGAAGACTCTGCAGAAGAAGGCGATGGCAAGCCACCTCTGCTTCTCACTTGCCTTGAAAGCCCCTTGCTGGTGTCACCATAAGTCTTGGATGGGAGACCACCAAGGAAGACTCTGCAGAAGAAGGCGATGGCAAGCCACCTCTGCTTCTCACTTGCCTTGAAAGCCCCTTGCTGGTGTCGCCAGAAGTCTTGGATGGGAGACCACCAAGGAAGCCTCTGCAGAAGAAGGCGATGGCAAGCCTCCTCTGCTTCTCACTTGCCTTGAGAGCCCCTTGCTGGTGTCACCATAAGTCTTGGATGGGAGACCACCAAGGAAGACTCTGCAGAAGAAGACGATGGCATATCACCTCTGCTTCTCACTTGCCTTGAAAGCCCCTTGCTGGTGTCGCCAGAAGTCTTGGATGGGAGACCACCAAGGAAGACTCTGCAGAAGAAGGCGATGGCAAGCCACCTCTGCTTCTCACTTGCCTTGAAAGCCCCTTGCTGGTGTCACCATAAGTCTTGGATGGGAGACCACCAAGGAAGACTCTGCAGAAGAAGGCGATGGCAAGCCACCTCTGCTTCTCACTTGCCTTGAAAGCCCCTTGCTGGTGTCGCCAGAAGTCTTGGATGGGAGACCACCAAGGAAGACTCTGCAGAAGAAGGCGATGGCCAACCACCTCTGCTTCTCACTTGCCTTGAAAGCCCCCTGCTGGTGTCTCCATAAGTCTTGGATGGGAGACCACCAAGGAAGACTCTGCAGAAGAAGGCGATGGCCAACCACCTCTGCTTCTCACTTGCCTTGAAAGCTCCTTGCTGGTGTCGCCAGAAGTCTTGGATGGGAGACCACCAAGGAAGACTCTGCAGAAGAAGGCGATGGCCAACCACCTCTGCTTCTCACTTGCCTTGAAAGCCCCTTGCTGGTGTCTCCATAAGTCTTGGATGGGAGACCACCAAGGAAGACTCTGCAGAAGAAGGCGATGGCCAACCACCTCTGCTTCTCACTTGCCTTGAAAGCTCCTTGCTGGTGTCGCCAGAAGTCTTGGATGGGAGACCACCAAGGAAGACTCTGCAGAAGAAGGCGATGGCCAACCACCTCTGCTTCTCACTTGCCTTGAAAGCTCCTTGCTGGTGTCGCCAGAAGTCTTGGATGGGAGACCACCAAGGAAGACTCTGCAGAAGAAGGCGATGGCCAACCACCTCTGCTTCTCACTTGCCTTGAAAGCCCCTTGCTGGTGTCACCATAAGTCTTGGATGGGAGACCACCAGGAAGACTCTGCAGAAGAAGGCGATGGCATATCACCTCTGCTTCTCACTTGCCTTGAAAGCCCCTTGCTGGTGTCTCCAGAAGTCTTGGATGGGAGACCACCAAGGAAGACTCTGCAGAAGAAGGCGATGGCCAACCACCTCTGCTTCTCACTTGCCTTGAAAGCCCCCTGCTGGTGTCTCCATAAGTCTTGGATGGGAGACCACCAAGGAAGACTCTGCAGAAGAAGGCGATGGCCAACCACCTCTGCTTCTCACTTGCCTTGAAAGCTCCTTGCTGGTGTCGCCAGAAGTCTTGGATGGGAGACCACCAAGGAAGACTCTGCAGAAGAAGGCGATGGCCGACCACCTCTGCTTCTCACTTGCCTTGAAAGCCCCTTGCTGGTGTCTCCATAAGTCTTGGATGGGAGACCACCAAGGAAGACTCTGCAGAAGAAGGCGATGGCCAACCACCTCTGCTTCTCACTTGCCTTGAAAGCTCCTTGCTGGTGTCGCCAGAAGTCTTGGATGGGAGACCACCAAGGAAGACTCTGCAGAAGAAGGCGATGGCCAACCACCTCTGCTTCTCACTTGCCTTGAAAGCTCCTTGCTGGTGTCGCCAGAAGTCTTGGATGGGAGACCACCAAGGAAGACTCTGCAGAAGAAGGCGATGGCCAACCACCTCTGCTTCTCACTTGCCTTGAAAGCCCCTTGCTGGTGTCACCATAAGTCTTGGATGGGAGACCACCAGGAAGACTCTGCAGAAGAAGGCGATGGCATATCACCTCTGCTTCTCACTTGCCTTGAAAGCCCCTTGCTGGTGTCTCCATAAGTCTTGGATGGGAGACCACCAAGGAAGACGCTGCAGAAGAAGGCGATGGCCACCCACCTCTGCTTCTCACTTGCCTTGAAAGCCCCTTGCTGGTGTCGCCATAAGTCTTGGATGGGAGACCACCAAGGAAGACGCTGCAGAAGAAGGCGATGGCCAACCACCTCTGCTTCTCACTTGCCTTGAAAGCCCCTTGCTGGTGTCGCCATAAGTCTTGGATGGGAGACCACCAAGGAAGACTCTGCAGAAGAAGGCGATGGCAAGCCACCTCTGCTTCTCACTTGCCTTGAAAGCCCCTTGCTGGTGTCGCCAGAAGTCTTGGATGGGAGAGCACCAAGGAAGGCTCTGCAGAGGAAGGCAATGGCAAACCACCTCTGCTTCTCACTTGCCTTGAAAGTTTCTTGCTGAGGGTCTGCTGCAGTCTAACAGCATTTATGTATGTAGCATACATACAGCAGCTTCTTCTGTATGGCTTAGATCGGATGCCAGAGTAATGCAGGAGGGACTTCCACACGAATTAACATAACGTCAGTAGAAGTGAGCAGACCTTGTACTCAATGAACGCTCTTGTTTTGTTCTGTTCTTGAACGGCGACATTATTGATCACGATAATGCATAGGTTCTTCTCTCATCCTGGAACCTGAAGTGATCAGGGAGCCATTTTCTGTGTGTGGAGATGTGTGAATGCGTCCGATTGAATCTGAATGCATCTGTCTACATGATTACGCTACTACCCCTCACCCTTCTGACAGACCTCTCTCAAGAGCAGTACTTGAAAGAACTCTCAGCCCTCGAAAGCTCGGCAATTTCTCTAAAAGCACACTGTTAACAGGAAAAGAAATCTGTCCAACATTCTTAACTGGAGATTTACTACTTAGGTGTCTGTGCGCGCATGGTGTCTGCCCATAAACCTAGCTAATCTGATGATCAGTCCTTGCAATTGCTTCACAAATGGCTGACAGTGCAGGCCTGGAAAATGGGCAATATATTCAATACAGGCCATTTCAAGATGCATCTGGAAGAGGGGAGAAAATAAGAGGGACCAGGTTCCTGAGGTCAGTTTTAAGATGCGATCATGACCCCAGGGGTACCCACCCTCTTCTCCATAAGGCTTAGTTTGCAGACCATGCAAATGCAAAGGCAGCTAGAAGCTACTACTTGCTTTTTATTCAGTACCAACCCCCAACCTGGCTTTTGCAGCACAAGCCAGGTTGCTGTACACTGTGCCCAAGATGACCTTTGAATTTTAAGTTCTTAGCAGGGCTTTTTTTGAGCAGGAACGCACAGGAATGCAGTTCCGGCTGGCTTGGTGTCAGGGGTGTGTGGCCTAATATGTAAATGAGTTCCTGTTTGGCTTTTTCTACAGAAAAAGTCCATTGTGAAACAATGGTGCAATCCGAGGATGTGACATAATATGCAAATAAGTTCCTGCTGAGCTTTTTCTACGCAAAAAGTCCTGGTCTTCAGTATCAATAGGAGGAGGAGGAATTGGATTTAAACCCCACCCTTCACTTGGAGTCTCAAAGCGGCTTACAATCTCCTTCCCTTCCTCCCCCCACAACAGGCACCCTGGGGGGTAGGTGTGGCTGAGAGAGTTCTGAGAGAACTGTTCTTGAGAGAACAGCTCTGGAAGAACTGTGACTGATCCAAGGTCACCCAGCTGGCTGTTTGTGGAGGAAGACTGGGGAATCAAACCTGATTCAGAGGTCCACTGCTCTGCCAGTTTGGTGTAGTGGCTCAGTGTGTGGACTCTTATCTGGGAGAACCGGGTTTGATTCCCCACTCCTCCACTTGCAGCTGCTGGAATGGCCTTGGGTCAGCCAGAGCTCTCTTATCTGGGAGAACCGGGTTTGATTCCCCACTCCTCCACTTGCAGCTGCTGGAATGGCCTTGGGTCAGCCATAGCTCTCTTATCGTGGAGAACCGGGTTTGATTCCCCACTCCTCCACTTGCAGCTGCTGGAATGGCCTTGGGTCAGCCATAGCTCTCTTATCGTGGAGAACCGGGTTTGATTCCCCACTCCTCCACTTGCACCTGCTGGAATGGCCTTGAGTCAGCCACAGCTCTCTTATCTGGGGGAACCAGGTTTGATTCCCCACTCCTTCACGTGCACCTGCGGGAATGGCCTTGGGTCAGCCAGAGCTCTCTTATCTGGGAGAACCGGGTTTGATTCCCCACTCCTCCACTTGCAGCTGCTGGAATGGCCTTGGGTCAGCCAGAGCTCTCTTATCTGGGAGAACCGGGTTTGATTCCCCACTCCTCCACTTGCAGCTGCTGGAATGGCCTTGGGTCAGCCAGAGCTCTCTTATCTGGGAGATCCAGGTTTGATTCCCCACTCCTCCACTTGCAGCTGCTGGAATGGCCTTGGGTCAGCCAGAGCTTTCTTATCTGGTAGAACCGGGTTTGATTCCTCACTCCTCCACTTGCACCTGCTGGAATGGCCTTGGGTTATCCATAGCTATCGCAGAGGTTGTCCTTGAAAGGGCAGTTGCTGTGAGAGCCCTCACAGGGTGACTGTTATGGGGGGAGAAGATAAAAGAGATTGTAAGCCGCTCTGAGTCTCTGATTCAGAGAGAAGGGCGGGGTATAAATCTGCAATTCTCCGTTTCGTGTAAAACAGCAGCAAAGAATTTGGGAGGAAGGAGTGGGGGGACAAACCAACCTCTATACCAGAAACTGTCAAATTAAACAAATCAATATGACATTGGACAAGTGTTGCCAGATATTCCAAATGCTTCACTGCTGGATATGAAGATACAGGTAATTCCACAACCATGATGCCAACGTGACAAAGATGCCATTCACAGCACACTGAATCTACATTCAAATCACACTACTATGGAAGGGGGGAAGAGAGTAATGTGTAAAAATCTAAGTGCAGAACATATTCATTAGAAACAGCTTACTTTCCCATTATTGCCCTTAATCTCCGGAGCTGCTAATGAACGAACCAGAGAACATGAGCTTTTGAGAACACGTATCGGGGACAAGATGATTGCCCAAAATGTTAAGATCCACTGCCGATCTCCGCAGGTGCCAAAAGGTCAGTCATTAGGAGGGGGAAATTGTTGGAAAAGTGAAGTAAGGAAGACGAATGACTCCAGAGTGAAGGGACAAGCCAAGAACTCAAAAGCAGCCAAGTTCCTGACTCCCGGATTGGCCCAAAACCACTTGGCGTGACATACATCCACCTTTCCACAGGAGTTTTGCTCAGCCCTGTGCTCTCAGGTGCCTGAAACGATTAATAAGATTCATGGCTGTTTCCCCAGGTATAAGGCTGTTTCCATTAAGGCGCTAAAACCCGGAGAGATATTAAGAAGCAGAAAGCTGCTCTCAGCGTTATCAGCAATTTGGTTGCAGAATTAATCTTTCTTCGTGTAACGTCTTCTGGTTCGAAGATTCGGCTTTTGAAGACTTTTCTCTAACAGCGAAGTAAGAGAGAAGAGAAAATAAGGCACAGAGGAGCAAAGAGGGGAAAGACGGAAGATGAACAGAATAACAGCAATCGTAGCAGGGAATTCTGGAGGAGGGATCTAAGAATACTTGTTCATATTTTTTGCATGTGTGTTTTCATGTCACTGTGAGCTTTTTCGTTTCGCCCAGCCTCATCGCTGCTGTGTCTGATTCATTTCTTTTCATCATCTTGAACACCTTTTATGCCTTACACATGTAACTGTTTTATACTTGGTCCATCAAGGTCAGTATTGTCTACTCAGACTGGCAGCATCTCTCCAAGGTCTCAGGCAGAGGTCTTTCACATCACCTCGTAAAGATAATGGTAAAGGTAGTCCCCTGTGCTAGCACCAGGTCATTATCGACCCATGGGGTGATGTCATATCACAAGATTTGTGTCACGGCTGGGGCCGGGTCAGGCAAAGTCCAGAGGCAGTCCGAGGTCTGTAGCCAGTAAGCAGGAGGGTCCGAGGCGCCAAATCCGAATCACTGTAGAAGTATCGCAGGTCTGAGGTCCAGAAGCCGAGGTCAGGGAGTCCAGAAGTCCAAAGCCAAAGTCAGGGAGTCAGGAACCAAAGTCAAGCCGGAGTGGATGCTAGAATGTCAGGGAGATGACTAGTTGCTTCCACAAAGCTTCCTCCCAAAGCCCACAGCTATATAGCCCTCTGCTGGCTGTTGCCCGTTTGGGCTAATTGCTGGCTCAGGGAGGCAGCCAGGATCCTGTTACCACTCAAGCATCCTTGCTCTTAGAAGGGCCAGAATCCTCTCAGAACTCAGGGCTCAGGGAGCGTCTTGCTTGTGAGCGTGCCGCCCTCCTCCGATCCCTGAGGTCCTGCCGGAGGCGGTCACGCACACGAGCCACCCGAGAGGGCGAGGCAGGGGGGCTGGGATCTTCTCCAGCAGGAGGCAGGGGCACTGGTGCAGGTGGCAGGGGCACAGTTTCCTCATCAGACTCAACTTCCTCTGAAGGGTCCCCAGCACCCATGACACTATCCCCCCCCCAGGGCCCCCCTCCGTCGAGGGACCTGGAAGGTCGGGGTGGTCGTTGTGGAACTGGTGCACCAAGTCCGGGGCATGAAGATTGTCCTCGGGCTCCCAAGACCGGTCTTCTGGGCCGTATCCCTCCCAGTCCACCAGGTACTGGAGGCCTCCACGATGGTACCGGGAGTCCAGGATCTGGCGCACCTCATATTCTTCCTCGTCATCCACCAACACTGGTGGTGGCGGCGGTGGGGAAGGAGTCCGAGCTGGGTCAGGGGGTGCAGCCGGAACAAGGAGGGAGCGATGAAACACGGGGTGAATGCGGAGGTGGGGTGGCAACTGGAGCCTGAAGGCGACGGGGTTTATTTGTTCAACGACGGGGTAGGGTCCAATGAACCGTGCATCCAGCTTGTGAGACCGACCAGGCCGGCGCAGGTAGCGAGTTGAGAGCCACACCTGATCCCCCGGCTGCACTGGAGGGCCTTCTTGCCTCTTTCGGTCCGCAGCCCGTTTATATGCCTCCTTGGCTTGCTGTAGCTGCTCTCGGAGCAAGTCTTGGCTGGCACGGAGTTCTTGCAGGTAGGCATCGACGGCGGGGACATTCGTGGGTGGTAGGATCGCTGGGAAGAACCGAGGGTGGTACCCGTAGGTTGCAGCAAACGGGGTCATTTGGGTGGATGAATGGACCGCGTTGTTGTATGCAAACTCTGCTAGGGGCAATAGAGTGGTCCAGTCATCCTGCTGGTAACAGGTGTAACAGCGGAGATATTGCTCTAGCGTGGCATTGGTGCGCTCTGTCTGGCCATCTGTCTGTGGGTGGTAGGCCGAGGACAGGTGCACTCGAGTACCCAGGCTGGAATGGAGGGCTTGCCAGAACCGAGAGGAGAACTGAGGGCCCCGATCGGAGATCAGATGGGCTGGGAGTCCATGCAGACGAAAGATGTGTTGCAGGTAAAGCTGGGCCGTCTCCTGAGCTGTGGGGAGTTTCGGGCACGGAACAAAGTGGGCCATCTTGGTAAATAGGTCGACGACCACCCAGATACAAGTCTGACCCTTGGAGCGTGGAAGTTCCGTGATGAAGTCCATCGAGATGGTATCCCAGGGTCCTGAAGATGTGGGCAAGGGCTGCAGCAACCCTGAGGGTTTGGCTGGGATGTCTTTGGCCCGTCGGCAGACGTCACAGGAGCTGACATAGCGGGCAACATCAGCGCGAACTCGTGGCCACCAGAATTCCCTTGTCAGCAAGTGGGTGGTCTTATGCTGTCCAAAGTGCCCGGCGGGTAACGAGTCGTGGGTCAGGCGTAGCACTTCTGCCCGCAAGGGCCCGGGCGGCACATAGAGGCGTTCGCGGTGTAGCAAGAGGCCGCCTCGAGTCGTGAACTCCCCTGTTGGGTCATCTTGGAGAGCCTGGAGGTGTTGCTGGACCCAGGGATCATTGGCCTGGCTAGCCCGAATGTCCTCCACGAGTGCTGGTGAAGTGGAGGTGGCTGCAAATACTGAGGGCGGCAGGATTGGAGCAGCGGGCGCGGTCTCAGTTGAGGCAGGGGCGTATTCCGGTTTCCGGGAGAGCGCGTCTGCTTTCCGGTTCTGGGTATGGGGGATGTAGGAGATCCGGAAGTCGAAGCGAGAGAAGAATAGGGACCACCGGATCTGGCGCTGGTTGAGACGGCGGGTGGTCTGGAGGTGTTCCAAGTTCCGGTGATCGGTGAGCACTTGAACAGGGTGGCGAGCCCCTTCGAGGTAATGTCGCCAAACCTCAAACGCCGCCTTGATCGCGAGCAACTCCCTCTCCCAGATGGTATAGTTCCTCTCTGCAGCAGTGAGCTGCCGCGAGTAATAGGCGCAGGGCTGTAGTGGCTGGGATGGCTCCTCGCGCTGGGACAGCACTACTCCCAGGGCCACGTTGGAGGCATCAGCTTCCACCGTAAAGGGAAGCTGGGGGTCGGGGTATCTCAGGAGTGGCCCGGTGGCAAAGCGAGTCTTCAGGGTGGAGAAGGCGTTATCGGCCTCTGGGGACCAGTGGAAGGGTTCTTTGGGGCGGAGTAGTTGAGTCAGGGGTGTGGTCAGGGATGCGTAGGCCGGGATGAATTGCCGATAGTAGTTGGCAAAACCGAGGAACCGCTGCAGGTCTTTGCGATTCTGAGGAGCCTGCCAGGTCAGGACCGCTTCTACTTTTTTCGGGTCCATGAGGATCCCCTGCGGTGACACGATGTGCCCAAGGAACTCGACGGAGCGCAGGTCGAAGTCGCACTTCTCCAGCTTGGCGTAGAGACCATGGGCTCGTAGGCGCTGCAGGACCTGGCGGACGTGCTCGGCGTGCTGGGCAGGATTGCGGGAGTAAATTAGGATGTCATCCAGGTATATGATCGCGAAGCGGTCGAGCAGGTCCCGGAATATGTCATTCATGAACCTCTGGAAGACAGCGGGGGCATTGGTCAGTCCGAAGGGCATTACCAGGTGCTCGTACTGCCCGTATCGGGTCCCAAACGCGGTCTTCCATTCGTCTCCGGGCCGTATGCGCACCAAATTGTACGCTCCACGGAGGTCCAGCTTGGTGTAGATTTGGGCCCCCTTTAGGCGATCCAAGAGTTCAGGGATCAGTGGTAGAGGGTACCGGTCGCGGATGGTGATCTTGTTCAGGGCCCGGTAGTCATTGCACAGCCGGAGCTCCCCACTTTTCTTCTTCACGAAGAGCACTGGAGCAGATAGGGGAGAGGTTGAGGGTCGGATGAATCCGCGTTTCAGGTTCTTGTCCAGGAAGTCTCGCAGAGCTGCCAACTCCGGCTCCGACATTGGGTACAGACGCCCCACCGGGAGTGGTGCCCCAGGTACCAAATCAATGGCACAGTCGTAGGGCCGGTGAGGGGGAAGCTGATCAGCTCCTGTCTCTTCAAAGACATCAGCAAAGTCCACATACTTCTGAGGGAGCTGAGGACCACCACTCGGGATGCCAGCTGCTAGAGTGGTGGGAGGAGTCAGATGGGGGCATGGGTCTCGGAAGCGTAGTTCCTGCTGGGCCCAGTCCACGATGGGGTTGTGCAGCTTCAGCCAGGAAAGGCCTAGAATCAGCGGGAAGCGAGGCATGCGGGCGACATCAAACCGCAGCTGTTCTTGGTGCTGCTGGACGTGGAAGGTGATGGGACAGGTCTCCTGGGTGACGGGGCCAGAACGGAGGAGGCGCCCGTCAATAGCCTCCACCAGCGACGGAATCCCTTTTGTCTGCACAGGGATCTGGTGCTGCTTCACAAAGGCGGCATCTATAAAACAGTGGGCCGCTCCCGAGTCCAGCATGGCATACACGAACAGCCAGCGTTCGTCAGGCAGACGGAGTTTGACTGGTAGCAGGAATGGCCCTGGGGTATCAGCCCGCTGTTCGGAGGACCCAGCTAGTCGCCCCAGGCTGGGGGGTCCACTTACGCCTGGGGCTGCCCTTTTGGCGGCGGTGGCAGCGAAGGTCCAGGTATCCGATGCTTAGCAGGGCAGCCAGAGGCATAGTGGCCTGCCGTGCCGCAGTAGAGGCACAGATTCTGTGTGCGGCGTCTGGTCTTTTCCTCTGGGGTCAGGCGGGGTCGAGCAGCTCCAAGCTGCATAGGCTCGTCCTTGGTGCTGGTACTAGCTGGGGACGGGCGAGGAGCCAGGTAGCACGGCGCAGGGAGCTGGCGCCCTCTGGTCTTGGCTTGGCGGCGACTTTCCAGGCGGCCATCGATGCGGAGGCAGAGGGTGATAAGTTCTTGGAGCGTGGGTGGCTGCTCCACCCTGGCTAGTTCATCCAGGACCTCCTCTGCCAACCCCTCAGTAAACTGGTCCATCTGGGCAGCCTCATTCCACGCCAAGTCCTGGGTCAGGAGCTTGAATTCAGTGGCATATTGAGCCACCGAGGAGTTGCCTTGTTTCAGTGCCCTGATCTTCCGGTTAGCTGTGGCTGCTTGGACTGGGTTTGAGAAAGCAGCAGACAGGTGGGCCTCAAACCCCTGGTAATCAGTCAGTAGGGGAGAGGACGCGACCAGTAAGGGTGTGGCCCATTTGGCCGCCTGCCCCTTTAACAGACTGATGATGAAACACACCTTGGTTTTGTCATTGAGGAAGTCCCGTGCTCTCAGTTCAAAGTACAGCCGACACTGTGCTAGGAAGGCAGGAAATTCTTCCACGGCACCCCCAAATCTGTCAGGTGGGGGAACTGGGCACTTGGCTGGAGCACTGGCCGCAGGTTGTTGCTGCAAGTGCACTACTGCCTGTGTTAGCTGCTGTACCTGGGCTTGGAGCGCAGCCAGTAGTTCTGTGGTTTCACTTGCTTCAGCATCCATCCTGTGGAGTGGGTGTTTGTCGGTGGAAGCAATCTGTCACGGCTGGGGCCGGGTCAGGCAAAGTCCAGAGGCAGTCCGAGGTCTGTAGCCAGTAAGCAGGAGGGTCCGAGGCGCCAAATCCGAATCACTGTAGAAGTATCGCAGGTCTGAGGTCCAGAAGCCGAGGTCAGGGAGTCCAGAAGTCCAAAGCCAAAGTCAGGGAGTCAGGAACCAAAGTCAAGCCGGAGTGGATGCTAGAATGTCAGGGAGATGACTAGTTGCTTCCACAAAGCTTCCTCCCAAAGCCCACAGCTATATAGCCCTCTGCTGGCTGTTGCCCGTTTGGGCTAATTGCTGGCTCAGGGAGGCAGCCAGGATCCTGTTACCACTCAAGCATCCTTGCTCTTAGAAGGGCCAGAATCCTCTCAGAACTCAGGGCTCAGGGAGCGTCTTGCTTGTGAGCGTGCCGCCCTCCTCCGATCCCTGAGGTCCTGCCGGAGGCGGTCACGCACACGAGCCACCCGAGAGGGCGAGGCAGGGGGGCTGGGATCTTCTCCAGCAGGAGGCAGGGGCACTGGTGCAGGTGGCAGGGGCACAGTTTCCTCATCAGACTCAACTTCCTCTGAAGGGTCCCCAGCACCCATGACAATTTGCTTGGCAGGCTTTTTCTTATGGCGTGGTTCGACCTTGGAAGGATGGAAGGCTGAATCAACCTTGTGCCAACTACCTGAACCCAGCTTCTGCCAGGATCGAACTCAGGTCATGATCAGAGCTTGCACTGCAGTACTGCAGCTTACCACTGAGCCATGCGGCCATGGACATCATCTTCTACCTGTTCCTTTTAATTGGAGATGTCAAGGATTGAACCTGGGATCTTCTGCATGTCAAGCAGATGCTCTATCAGTGAACCACAGCCCCTCCCAAACTAATGGAAATGCCAGGGATCGAACCCTGGGCCTCATACATGCAAAGCTCACGCCTCTACCTCTGAGTTAAAAAGGTAAAGGTAATCCCCATGTGCAAGCACCAGTCGTTTCCGACTCTGGGGTGACGTTGCTTTCACAACATTTTCACGGCAGACTTTTTTATGGGGTGGTACATCCCCATTATACACTACTCATAAGCAATCAGCTCAAAAATGTTAAAAAAACATTACTTTTAACAGTAAAAATTTGATGTGCAAGGGAATAGGATTTACTGTGGGAGGAAACAAAAAACAGCACAGGTTCAATTAGCCCAAGAAAGGTGCAGAACTAAAACAAGGGTTTTTAAATCGAACCGGCGGGGATGAGAGATGCTATCCAACAACTTGGACAATGAAAAGCCAACCTTGCTTCCCACTTCAAAACATCCTTTGGAATTCTGTTACAGACATCACTGATGCATTTTGCGCTATCTGTCCCTAATGAAGGGATGTGAAATGGTTATGGTTATAGGCTAAGCAGGGCAGGTACTTGGATGGAAAGCCACCAAAGGTGGATCTGCAGAGGACAACAATGACAAGCCACCTCTGCTTCTCACTCCCCTCGCTGGGGTCACCATGAGTCAGTTGAGACTCACGTATACATACTTATAATGAAATCAGTGGACAGCGTTCAGCTCCCAGCATGCTAGAGTTGGACAAGTGGTTCCCAGGGCCTCCCAGCCACCCCACCCTTTCTACCAGGGTCTTCCTCCAGAGCACTGACCCCCAACAGGGCCACAACTCTGGAGGTCAGGCATGGCTCAGCCACGGCAATACCCAACAAGCCATGTCTTGACAGGTGGGATCCCAGGACCTGGACAGGAGCATCTGATGACTCGCCTAAACCTGTCCGATCCCAGGCGTGCAAACCATCTGAAGAGGAGGGTTCCCTGCAGAGCAGTGTGGCAGGTCCCCATGGGGAGATAATTGATGCCAGAGGTCATCCGTTGCCACCAAGTTGCACCTGCTGTAGCTTCTAGGCCCTAGTTGAAGCCAAGACGTCCAATCGACAGGGGTGGTGGGATTGGCTCAGGAGAGGGGGTCAGGTGGAGAAGGGAATAAAAAGGCAAATTTCAAGGAGTCGAGGAGGAGATGCTCAGGTCAGCAGAAAAAAGGCTGTCAGGCAGAAAGAGAACTTGGTCTGACCAGATCAAAAGAACAACCCGTGGCCTGAGATAACCACCTCTCTCGGATGGCCTGAGACTCCACTGAGACAGCCTGCGATTCTCTCACTGTGGAGACCAGCTCTCCTGATGCCCAGGCGCTCACCCAGGGAGAGGCTGACAGACAGGTATGTTTCGCATATGGCTCACCGCCGAACTTCTTATATTATTTATTCCTTTGGTAAATCTAGATGCTGCCACCAGGTGGCTCCTGATCCAGTTGGCTCAGGCAGCAATAAAATCATAAAAAAAGATCAATGTGTTAACAAGACACAACAAACCAAGAGCATTCCAGGGCAAAAGGTCATGGAACAATTTAGGATTGCCAGCCTCCAGATGGCAATTGGAGATTTCCCAGAATTACTAATGATCTTCAGGTGAAAGAGATCAGTCCTCGTGGAGAAAATGGCTGCTTTGGAGGGTGGACTCTATGGCACTATAGACCACAGAGAGCCCCCCCTCCGCTCATCAAACCCCGCCCTCCAATTTTAAGCTGCTGTTGAAACTGACAAAGGATTTATGGACTAGAGCAGGGGTCCCCAACCCACAGGCCATGGGTCGGTACTGGGCCTGTTAGCATCCCCCCCCCCCACAACAGACACCCTGTGAGGTGGGTGGGGCTGAGAGAGCTCTCCCAGAAGCTTTTCAAGGACAATTCTGTGAGAGCTATGGCCAACCCAAGTCGATTCCAGCAGCTGCAAGTGGAGGAGTGGGGAATCAAACCTGGTTCTCCCAGATAAACGTCCGTGCAGGTTTGAGAAGATGAACTTCCCTGGCAGGCTCAATGGTCTAGCCGCAAGCTGTTCAGATCCTCAAAGGAAAGAACAAGAATTTTTACACATTGAATGCCTCTCCACTCCCCCCTGACTAGCTGAATTTCTAGACGTTATCTCAGAGACCTGAGTCGTCCAAGTCAATTTCAGTGGAAAGGACAAAGATACGTCCAAGGCCACCTAGCTAGATTTCTCTCTGGACACGTGTCAGAAGAGTTCCTTTGGGGAATACCTCCCGACCAAGCCAGAGACATTGATAAATTCCCCTCCTGAACAATCAATACAATTCCCTGCTTCCTATACAGGCTTCTTACCGCGGACTCAGGAGCCGTAATCACATTGTCAAAAAATTCAAGTCACCCCAGCTGACCGAGGCCTCCTTTAAAACTGACGTGTGATTGGCAGGCCGTATACGGGTGGCGGGTTCTTACTGGCAGGGGGAGCAGGGTGAAAGCCAAAGGCAACGGAGAAGTTTCCTGATGTGTTCTGACCACCAAAGCGCAGGCCTGCCACTCAAGGAGAATTCGAGGAAAACCCTGAGTCATATTAACATATCAAAGGGAGAAACTGCCCCAGCTATTTCCTGTTAAATTTTTGATTTCAAAGGAAGGGGGTTGGAGAATTTAAAGTACCTTCCGTCCTGTCCACTCAGAGACAGCTGAATTTCCCCCCACAAAAGCCTATTTGTTTAATGATTTAGATCTCTACCCTAGCTGCACACGTTTATTATATATATATATATATATATATATATATATATATATATATATATATATATATATATATATATATATATATATATATATTTAAAATGTTGACAAGCACTCCAATTTGCTTTATACCACAAGTCAGGCTAGTGCTAAATTGAAACCAGCAAAATGTGGTTTTTGTTTGATGTAAAAAGTATGAAGACAGAAAAGAGAACACGCTTCCCCCCCCCCTTCTCCTTCCTGGTCTCATTTTCTAGGGTGCTACACGGCTTTAGCACTAAATTGTGGATTACACGGTTTGAATGAAACTTAATTGTGCCCATGTAGGAGGAACGGGGCCTCAGAAAGGAGATTGGATGCGACTTCAGGCGCTAACCCAAGACTTCTCGCATGCATGCTTAGAAACTGAAACCAAAAAGGGTTTTCTAGTAACATATCAAGGCCACCATACTCTCTTTTTTCCTCATACAATCCAGTTACCTTATTTTGACATGCTAATTTCCCCATGCACTCTCCAAGGTGAACCGGAGCCTGGGAAATGAACAAAAATTGGGTTTTTCACATGGATTCTCCTGCCCTTTGTCCTTCCGTGGCAAGTTGGTGGTAAATCCTTCTGGAGGCAAGTCCCGCCTTCTATACAAATGTTTCACCTTTCAATATTTTTGGAAACGGGGGTGGGGGGGACAAGAAAAAGGCATTGCGCACATGAAGCTGCCTTCTACTGAGTCAGAATATTGGTCTAATAAAGTCAGTATCGTCCAAATAGCTCCCTCACTATGCTGAGCAAATGAGAGCTTTTTAAGATGAATTCCCTTGATGTACATCTGACTACATATTGGCCAAGGTAGCCGTTTTCTCCAAGTAGAGCACGTACCATGAGTGGTGCCATTGCATCAGCAATGTCACTGCAACACTCTGATATTTGGGCAAGACCTCTACAGGATAATATATTGCTCCCTAATTCCAGGGTATCTCCGCAACAATGTAGGGTATCTTGCAATGTAGGGCTGCCAAGCCCCTAGTCTGGGCGTGGGTTCCACACCTGGGAGGTTCCCAACCCGCTAGTCCACGTTAGGCCAGCAGGGGAAACCCGGAAGTGACATCGCCCGGAAGTGACATCATCACACTGGCGACATCGCTTGTCGGTCACTCTAGGCATTTCTGGGAAAACTCTATGGTTTTCCTGGACGCTCTAGCCATTTGGGAAGGAAAACTCTATCACAATGTGATGATGCCACTTCTGGTACACACAAGAAGTGATGTCACTCCTAGGCCTTTTTCTTTCTCACAATGTGATGATGTTTCTTTTGGTACACACAGGAAGTGATGTCACTCTTAGGCCTCTTTCTTTCTCCTAGTAACTCTCCTCCATCCCTTGCCAGTTTCCAGGAAGATCTAGCGGCCCAGTCTCCAGGGGAACTAATCTTGATCATCTGGGGATGAACTGTCATAGCGGAAAACCTCCAGGGCACCACCTTGAGGTTGGCAACCCCAAACTACAAGTCCAGCTGTTCATGCCAACATCCAGGTGGGACCTGGAGTTCTCCCAGAATTACAACGGATCTCCGGTCTACAGATAGGGTTTGCCAGTTCTAGGTTGAGAAACTCCTGGAGACTTAAATACTGGAAAGAATTTAGAATGCAAATACATATAAAACATTTAAAAATATTAAATAAAACATGTAAACAATAAACATGTAAAGCCGGGTGGTGTCTGGACCTTTCTTGATTATATCTGAATTAAATCTTATCCTGTATTTCTGGAGTTCGTGGCCTTTTGACTGAAGTTTGTAATTTTTTCTTAACAATGTTATCAGTTTCTCTCTCTCTCTCTCTCTCTCTCTCTGTCACTCACACACAAACACACACAAGCACCAGACATCCAGGGCTTTTCTTGTAGCAAGAAATCCTTTGCAGGATAATATATGGGATGACACCACGTCTGCGGAACATCCCCACCAGCCCCAGAACACCCCCCAAATCCCCCAATGAACAGGTGAGGGGACCCTAATCTTTGCACTGTCTGTGGCAGAAAGTTGGGTCTGCATTGGCCTTCCAATAGCCTGGGTGTTTTGGATCTGACGTTTAAACTAGGTTTGCTTGTAAACCAACACCGAGGGTGTGAGAGGTTGCGGTCCCCAGCATCTCCAGTTAAGGATAATGTCATAGGTGATATGCAGGGCTTTTGTTGAAGCAGGGACTCCTTTGCATATTAGGCCACATACCCCTGATGTAGCCAATCCTCCTGGAGCTTACAGCAGGCCCTGTACTAAGAGCCCTGTAAGCTCTTGGAGGATTTGCTACATTAGGGGGGTGTGGCCTAATACGCAAAGGAGTTCCTGCTACAAAAAAAGCCCTGGTGATACGAAAGACCTTTGCCTGGATAACTGCTGCCGGTATGAGTAAAAAACAGGCCATAATAGACCAATGGACTGATTCAGTATATAGCAGTTTTGGGAGTTTATCTATGTGTGCATTACCCATTAATGGTTGGGTTTCAACATTAGGCAGCAGACTCATTTCCTCCACTCACCATGAATGGAAAGGGTTCCATTCCTCACAGCCAGGAATTTGGCTCCATATGGAGAGAAGAGGGGCGTATGGGAACTGCCGTGGAGATGGATGCGGGCTGCGCCACAAAACGGGTCACCAGGGGATCCGACACGAAGTTCGCCTCCATCGGATAAAAGGATATAATGAGCGTGGAGTTCCACTGGCCCAGGACCAACGAACACAAGCTTGCCACCTGAAACAGCAACGGTAGAAAAATTATTACCGGTAATAAGAGGTAGAAAGGATAATACACCTGGTGAAATCCTTGTTCGCTAAGCAGCAGATCAACAAACGCAGGGTGTAGCGCTGGTGGTCGCAGCCGACTTTGTTAGCAGAGCACGTGCAGAGAGCAGCGAAAAACCACCGGGTCGTCGCGAGTAAAAATATGAGCCACACACCAGCACCTTGTGTTAAGTAGCGTATTATACAACTATATACAAGGGCACTCACAGAGGTGGTGCAGGGGGACAAATATACAGCTCTGTGGATCAAAGTGCCTTCGCCAGTAAATCATTGGAGTAAGAGAGAGAGTTCGTCTGGCACTATTCAACATATAGACATTTGGTCAGCCAATCACATCAGTCCACGAAATATGCTGACTCCCAGCAGGTGCTTTCCAGGCACAATCCAGCTCCAACCAGAAAGGTTGAAACGCTTGGGACTCTTTGGCTTGGAGAAACGTCGACTGCGGGGTGACATGATAGAGGTTTACAAGATTATGCATGGGATGGAGAAAGTAGAGAAAGAAGTCCTTTTCTCCCTTTCTCACAATACAAGAACTCGTGGGCAGTCAATGAAATTGCTGAGCAGCCAGGTTAAAACGGATAAAAGGAAGTACTTCTTCACCCAAAGGGAGATTAACATGTGGAATTCACTGCCACAGGAGGTGGTGGCGGCCACAAGCATAGCCACCTCCAAGAGGGGTTTAGATAAAAAATATGGAGCAGAGGTCCATCAGTGACTATTAGCCACAGTGTGTGTGTATATATAAAAATTTTTGCCACTGTGTGACACAGAGTGTTGGACTGGATGGGCCACTGGCCTGATCCAACATGGCTTCTCTTATGTTCTTATGTTCTGTTATCTGCCAAGGTTGCATCAGCCTGACCTGTCAAGCGTTGTCGGGATAGATGCTCCAGCTCTAATCATGCTTTGCACTGTGGACTTTATACCAACAGACTTATGGGGACTCTGTAGGGTTTTCAAGGCAAGAGAGGAGCAGAAGTGGTTCGGCGCTGCCTGCCTCTGCATAGCAACCCTGAACCTCCCCCTCACTTCGGCAGGAGTACCCTGCAGTCGTGGACAAGTTGACATCGGAACCACACGACGTAGTATCCGGACAAGACTAAAAGAACACGAAAGGCTTGGCCCGCCTGAAAAATCAGCAGTGGCTGAATGTAGCCTAACTCAAACGGGACACAGTATCTTAATCCAAGACACGGTAATGCTGGACAACACACCCAAAATCCTGCCGGGTTCCCACTTGACAGCACTTGACTTGAGGGCCAGCTTGGTGTGGCAGTTAAGTGCACGGACTCTTATCTGGGAGAACCAGGTTTGATTCCCCACTCCTCCACTTGCACCTGCTGGAATGGCCTTGGGTCAGCCAGAGCTCTCTTATCTGGGAGAACCGGGCTTGATTCCCCACTCCTCCACTTGCAGCTGTTGGAATGGCCTTGGGTCAGCCATAGCTCTCTTATCTGGGAGAACTGGGTTGGAGTCCCCACTCCTCCACTTGCACCTGCTGGAATGGCCTTGGGTCAGCCATAGCTCTCTTATCTGGGAGAACCGGGTTTGATTCCCCACTCCTCCACTTCCAGCTTCTGGAATGGCCTTGAGTCAGCCATAGCTCTCTTATCTGGGAGAACTGGGTTGGAGTCCCCACTCCTCCACTTGCACCTGCTGAAATGGCCTTGGGTCAGCCATAGCTCTCTTATCTGGGAGAACCGGGTTTGATTCCCCACTCCTCCACTTGCAGCTTCTGGAATGGCCTTGGGTCAGCCATAGCTCTCTTATCTGGGAGAACTGGGTTGGAGTCCCCACTCCTCCACTTGCACCTGCTGGAATGGCCTTGGGTCAGCCATAGCTCTCTTATCTGGGAGAACCGGGTTTGATTCCCCACTCCTCCACTTGCACCTGCTGGAATGGCCTTGGGTCAGCCATAGCTCTCTTATCTGGGAGAACCGGGTTTGATTCCCCACTCCTCCACTTGCACCTGCTGGAATGGCCTTGGGTCAGCCATAGCTCTCTTATCTGGGAGAACCGGGTTTGATTCCCCACTCCTCCACTTGCAGCTGCTGGAATGGCCTTGGGTCAGCCAGAGCTCTCTTATCTGGGAGAACCGGGTTTGATTCCCCACTCCTCCACTTGCAGCTGCTGGAATGGCCTTGGGTCAGCCAGAGCTCTCTTATCTGGGAGAACCGGGCTTGATTCCCCACTCCTCCACTTGCAGCTGTTGGAATGGCTTTGGGTCAGCCATAGTGGTTAAGTGAGCGGACTCTTATCTGGGAGAACCGGGTTTGATTCCCCATTCCTGCACTTGCACCTGCTGGAATGGCCTTGGGTCAGCCAGAGCTCTTACCTGGGAGAACCGGGTTTGATTCCCCACTCCTCCCCTTGCACCTGCTGGAATGGCCTTGGGTCAGCCATAGCTCTCGTAGGAGTTGTCCTTGAAAGGGCAGCTTCTGGGAGAGCTCTCTCAGCCCCACCTACCTCACAGGGTGTTTGTTGTGGGGGAAGGAGATTGTAAGCCGCTCTGAGACTCTGACTCAGAAAGAAGGGCGAGGTATAAATCTGCAGTCTTCTTCTTAAATTACACAGAGAAGCCATTGAAATCCATAAACAAAAACACAATTTCAACAGGAAGATAGGGAGTTTAAAAATGAATAGGGCATGGCTTCCTATCAACTTCTGCATACCAACTTCTCACTTTGACCCAGAGAGAACTCCAGTTTTCTTGGTTACACCTCTGAGGATGCCAGTCACAGTTGCTGGCGAAACGCCAGGTCTCACAATGCCCAGACCGCGGCCACTCAGCCCGCAAAATCTACAACAACCAATGGACTCCGGCCGTGAAAGCCTTCGACAACAAATTCCCCGGATATTTCTTGAATTGGACCTGCCATGGCCCATGTTAAGATTTCAGCAGTTGTATTCCCCAGAGAGTACTCAGATCTGGTTCCCAAAATCTGCTAGTAATCCCAGGGCCGAAGGAGGCCCGTCTATAATAATAATAATAAATTTTATTTGTATCCCACCCTCCCCACTTCGGCAGGCTCAGGGCGGCTAACAACATTTCATAAAAACATACAATAATAGATAAAACCATTTAAATTTAACAATATAAAACATTAAACTTAACAGCATTAAATCCAATATATACAATTAAATAACTTCGTCTGACAGTGCTGATGGTGTTTGACGCTAGTTCTGCCAGTATATACACAGCAGTATAGGTCTTTAAACCGCATTGGCGGATCCTTAATTAGCGGTCTTCTTTAGCAGTCCGAATGTGCAAGTTTAAAGAGGGTGGTCTTACAGGCCCTGCGGAACTGATCAAGGTTCCGCAGGGCCCGCACCTCCTCGGGGAGTAGGTTTCATAGGGCAGGGGCCGCGATTGAAAAGGCCCGCACTCTGGTATTCTGATATTTAATCTCTTTCGGCCCAGGGATAGTCATTAGATTTTTCCCGGCTGACCTCAGTGCTCTCTGGGGTTCATATGGGGAAAGACGGTCCCTCAGGTAGGCGGGTCCTTGGCCATATAAGGCTTTAAAGGTAATGACCAACACTTTGTACTAGACCCGGTATATAATCGGCAGCCAGTGCAGTTCACGTAGCCCCGGCCGTATATGTTCCCGTTTCGGGAGTCCTAACAACAGCCTGGCCGCCGCGTTCTGCACTAGCTGCAGTCTCCGAGTCCGACACAGAGGTAGCCCCAAGTAGAGGGCGTTACAGTAGTCCAATCTTGAAGTGACCGTTGCGTGGATCACTCTTGCGAGGTCCCGGCGCTCAAGGAAAGGGGCCAACTGCCTTGCCTGCTTCAGATGGAAGAATGCTGACTTGGCAGTGGCTGCTATCTGGGCCTCCATTGATAATGAAGGCTCCAGTAAAACACCCAGGCTCTTTACCTGGCTCGCTGCTTTCAATGGCGCGCCATCGAAGGCCGGGAGAGCTGTTTCCCTTCCCAGAGCGTCGCGACCCACACAAAGGACCTCTGTCTTCGCTGGATTCAACTTCAGCCCACTCAGCCTAAGCCATGTTGCAACAGCCTGTAAAGCCCGGTCGAGATTCCCTGGGGCGGAGTCGGGCCGGCCGTCCATTAGTAGATAGAGCTGGGTGTCATCTGCATATTGATGGCAACCCAGCCCAAACCGCCGGGCAATCTGGGCAAGGGGGCACATGGTCTGAAGTCAACCAGGGATAGGGCCTTTTCGATCACAGCCCCCTGCTGGTGGAACCAGCTACCGGAAGAGGTGAGGGCCTTGCAGAACCTTGGGCAGTTTCGCAAGGCCTGTAAGACGGTCCTCTTCCGGCTGGCATTTAACTGACTGGTATTTAATAACTGTGAAAAAAAGGCTGTGAGAATAGCACCGAACTGTTTAGACTGTTTTTTTTTCTTGTTTTAACTATTGTAATTTATTGAATATGTATTTTAATATTTATTAATCTTATTGTTCTGGATTTTATGTTGCCTGGTGGGGAGAGCGGGATATAAATCGAATAAATAAATAAATTCTGCCCATGACGTGAACAGCTCTGCTCGGTACAGTGGCGGAGAGGGGGGGGAGAGAATTAGAGAGAACATTGGCTACAACCCACACAAGATTCGCTGTAAGTCCATTGTTACTGCAAGGCAAAGGGAGCGTGTACAAATTTATGAGAGTACTCCTGCCACAGGCCAAGCAATTTTTTTTTTGGGGGGGGGGGGTAAGGCAACTATAAGTCATAACCACCCCACAGGATTAGGGATGCCAGACAGTGCGTGGCAAGTGTTGTGGGGGAGACCTGTGAGGAAGCAGCATCCCCAGAGAATAATTAAAAAGAACTATAAAGCATCATCTGCTTACAGGACATTCTTACCAATGATTCCTAGAGCTACCCGCTGTCACTTCCTGGTAGCTCTAGGAATCACCAGGAACTCTGTGGTAACAACCTCCTGTAAGGAGACAAGGCCTGTATTTCCCTGGTGGGCAACAGGATTGGAGGCAGGGGTTCCCTGGTCCGCACCCTACATGGTATAGAATGATTCACAACCAGAAACTGCAGCTGAAATTCCACCATATTGGGTGCTATCAGTTTTAGGGTTGCCAAGTCCTCTTCATCCCCCGGCGGCGGACATTTGCATGTGTGATGTGCGCACGCGCAACAAAACGACGTCACCCGGAAGTGGCAGCACCCGTGCGGAGCCAGTCTAGGCGTTTCTGGGGAAACTCTATGGTTTTTCCGGATGCTCTAGCCATTTGGGAGGTTAAAACTCTATGGTGCCTACCCGGAAGTGACGTCATTGCGCCGGCGATGCAGGGGGAGGTTCCCCCCGCTGGCCCAATGTGGGGCGGCGGGTTGAGAAACTCCCAGCGGGAGATTCCCCACTCGGACCAGAGGCTTGGCAGGACTAATCAGTTTAGGGTTGCCAAGTCCAATTCAAGAAATATCTGGGGACTTTGGGGGCAGAGCCAGGAGACTTTGGGGGTGCAGCCAGGAGACACTGAGGTGGAGCCAGAAACAAAGTTGTGACAAGCATAATTGAACTCCAGAGGGAGTTCTGGCCGTCACATTTCAAGGGACCACACACCTTTTAAATGCCTTCCTTGTGTTGGAAATAATGAAGGATAGGGGCACCCTCTTTTGGGGCTCATAGAATTGGACTCCCTGGTCTGATCTTTTTGAAACTTGGGGAGTATTTTGGGGAGAGGCACTAGATGCTATGCTGCAATTTTGGTGCCTCTATCTGAAAAAACAGCCCCCACATAGCCCCAGATACCCGTGGATCGATAGGGGCACCTTTTTTGGGGGCTCATAGAATTGGACTCCCTGGTCCAATCTTTTTAAAACTTGGAAGGTATTTTGGGGAGAGCCACTGGATATTTTGCTGAAAATCTGGTGCCTCTATCTCAAAAAAACAGCCCCCACAGAGACCCAGATACCCGTGGATTAATTCTCCTATGAGAATCAGTCTGCATGGGGAATAATGGAGAGCCCAGCAGACATTTCCCTGCCCCCTTGAGGCTTGGGTGCGAAAAGCCCCCCGGGGGCCTCTTGACTCCCTTTTCTTCTGAGTGCAGGAAGCCTACTGGGAATTTTCCTGTTAAGCTGAAGGGCCACTCTGCCCAGAGAGCCTCTTCTCTGCAAAGAAAGACTTAAACTATTGATGCAGTTTACATTACAAATTAAAGGTCTGTAGGGCTGCCAAGTCCAATTCAAGAAATCTCTGGGGACTTCGGGGGTGGAGCCAGGAGACTTCGGGGGTGGAGCCAGGAGCAAGGGTGTGACAAGCACAATTGAAATCCAAAGAGAGTTCTGGCCATCACGTCTCAAGGGACTGCACGCCTTTTAAATGCCTTCCCTCCATTGGAAACAATGAAGGACAGGGCACCTTCTTTGGGGGCTCATAGAATTGGACCCCCTGGTCCAATCCTTTTGAAACTTGGGGGGGGGTACTTTGGGAACAGGCACCACGTGCTGCGCTGAATATTTCGTGCCTCTACCTCAACCCCCCCCCCCCGAGCCCCAGATACCCGTGGATCAATTTTCTATTATACCCAATGGGAATCGGTCTCCATAGGGAATAATGGAGTGCCCAGCAGTCATTTCTCGCCCCACCCACCCGCTTTCTGAGGACCCTAAAATGGGGGAAGGGCTTCCAAACCGGGGGATCCCCTGCCCCAACCTGTGGATTGGCAACCCTAATTGTCTATCTTGATGCAAAAATGCAAGAGAGTTTTTGTTTCTCAGCTGGTAGCCACAGCCAGAGGTGCTGGAGATGACTCTTGAGAGTCCCTTGGACGGCAAAGAGATTGAATCAATCAATCCTAAAGGCAGGGCTTTTTTTTTGTAGCAGAAACTCCTTTGCGTAGTAGGCTATACCCCCCTGATGTAGCCAATCCTCCAAGAGCTTACAGGGCTCTTATTCCAGGGCCTACTGTGAGCTCCAAGAGGATTGGCTGCATCAGAGGGGCGTGGCCTAATATGCAAAGGAGCTTCTGCTAGAATTCCACCCCTGGGCCACACACCCCTGATGTAGCCAATCCTCCAAGCGCTTACAGGGCTCTTAGTACAGGGCCTACTGTAAGCTCCAAGAGGATTGGCTACATCAGGGGGTATAGCCTAATATGCAGATGAGTTACTGCTACGGAAAAAGCCCTGCCTAAAGGAAATCAACCCAGACTGTTGCCTGGGAGGTCAGATGCTGAAGTTGAAGCTCAAATCCTTTGGCCACCCAATAAGAAGGGAGCACTCCCTGGAGAGGACCCTGAAGCTGGGAAAGACAGAAGGCCAAAGAAGAAGGGGACGGCAAAGGATGAGATGGTTAGACAGTGTTAACGATGCAACGAACACGAATTTGAGCATTTAGGAGGATGTTGGAAGATATAAGGGCCTGGCGTGATGTGGTCCATGCGGTTGCGAAGAGTTGGACCCAACTGTGCGACTGAACAACAGGAACAAAAGCAGAAGCCAGACATGGCATTGCCTCTTGCTGGAAAGACTCAGCTAAACTCACACTTGAAGCATGGCATGATAGAATTTGGAATGCGTTCTTTATGTCTCAAATTACACAAAATGTTTTTTAAGAGATTCTCATTAGCTATGACTGATCATATGCATAACTACTGGGACCCAATTATTTGGATATTAGGCCACACCCCCTGACATCACCATTGTTTCACACAGGGCTTTTTGTGTAGGAAAAGCCCAGCAGGAACTGATTTGCATGTTAGGGCACACCCCCTGACACCAAGCCAGCCAGAATTGCATTCCTGTTCAAAAGAAGCCCTGGCTTAGTTTAACTCCAACTATGTTACACCGGATTGATCTGACTTAAAACGTATGACTGTTTACACATAAATGTGTCAGCTACTCCTTATCGGTATTGACTGGGTATTTTAATCGCTGGTACTAGACTAAAGGATCATTAGGTTTTCATAAATTTCTTTAGAAAACCTACATTTTTAAATTATAGCCTAGGACCTGCCTACCTGAAGGACCGTCTCTCCCCACATGTTCCCCAGAGAGTATTGAGATCGGGAACTCAAAATCTCCTAGTTATCCCCGGGCCAAAAGAAGCCCGCTTAAAATCTACAAGGGACCAGGCCTTTTCTGTTACGGCCCCCTCCTGGTGGAACCAGCTGCCGGAAGAGGTGAGGGCCCTGCGGGACCTCGCCCAGTTCCGCAGGGCCTGTAAGACAACCCTCTTCCGGCTGGCCTATGACTAGCTGGTACAAGAAACTGAGTGTAGTTACACTAGATGTCTGCTGTCCCTAATGTTTTAAATGGTTTAAATGTTTTAAAATTTTAAATGTATTAATTATTTTAACTGTTTTTATGCTTAAATTCTATTTATGTCAAATTCTTATGTTGTGAGCCGCCCTGAGCCACTTGTTGGGAAGGGCGGGATATAAATCATTAAATAAATAAATAAATTGCAAAATACTAACATTCAGGGGTCATTATGTCAAAAAATAAGTGGTGGCGCTCATCCAAGAATTGTTATGAAGCTGCACCTACTATTCAATGGTCAAGAATGCGGAACTCTCAGGAGGAGGAGGTGGAACTGTCAGAAAGGTTCAGGAGCTGTGCTCCTGTGAGCTCCCACTGAATCCGAGGCCTGCTGATATTACCAATATATCAGGGGTGGCCAACGGTAGCTCTCCACATGTTTTTTGCCTACAACTCCCATCAGCCCCAGCCAGCATGCGACATATTATAGTGCAACTTCTTTTGTAAACCCAGTCTGAATGCTGCTTTCTTGAATACGTTTATCTCAGACTCTGTTTGCCTGTAATGCTTAAACTGATATCTCCTACGTTTGTTATGTTTGTTAAAGTTCTAAATTCAATAAGATTAAATTTGGGGGGGGGGGGGGAATTAGTTGTCCAAAGGGGAACTACATGAGGGGCAAGTGTAAAACCAGGAACGACACGGAAAGCATGAGCAAAGAGAGGGACCCTTCTTTCTCTCAAAACAACGGCAGCCGCTCGACGAAACGAGCAGCAGGTTCAGTGCAACAAAAGGACACATTTCATCGTGTGGAGCGGGATTAATTAGCTTGATGGGATTCATTGCCACCAGACGCGGGCTCCGATCCAAAGACCCATTTAGCGTGCCAACCCAAGGGAACTTTTCAGAGATCTTTCTCCCTTCTGACCCAGCCCCACAAGCCCCCAGCTACTGGCAGGCTGCTTGTGAAATGAGCCAAAGTTTCAGAAGGCAGTTTGTCAAGAGCTTGAGTGGGAAGCGTGAGGGGAAGACTCCTATTTGAACAGCGGGTTTAAAATAAAACGTACTGGGCTAGTACAAACCCATTCCAAGCACGTGAGTAGGAATCAGGGGTGGATTTCTAGCAGGAGCTCCTTTGCATATTAGGCCACACACCTCTGACGTAGCCAATCCTCCAAGAGCTTACAAGGCTCTTTTTTTGTAAACTCTTGGAGGATTGGCTACATCAGGGCTGTGTGGCCTAATATGCAAAGGAGCTCCTGCTAGAATTCCACCCCTGCTCCGAATTATGCTTCACTATGCTTAAAAAGAGGGAGCGAATTCTGGGAAGACTGATTTTCACTGTTTATTAACCCTGGTAGCTTAGATATTGATCTCCAACCATTTACGTCAATAAAAAAGGGATGGCCGTCTCCTTCATTCCATATTTAGTAAAGGAGTAAAGGCGAATGCCCGTTTTGCCTTTTCTTCTCCCATTCCCTTTAAATTTACCTCATGGTTTGAAAAGGCACCACAGGTCCCTAGTTATGTTGAGCCGTACTTACTTCTATTTTGAGGAAGGGTAGAGTACAGCACATCATGGCCAGCGTGGCTGTGGGGCCATCCACAAAATGGCCGCTCTGTGTGTGTATGTGAGGCTATAGTTGGCTGTTTGATTTGGCAAAGCATTCCTTTCCAGAAGAGATGGATTTGAATGCAACGGCACCTTAGGGACTAGCAAAAATTCCGTGCTGTAAGCTTTCAGGAGTCAAACCTCTCTTCTCCAGATAGGAGATTCTCTTTCCAGAAGAGACTCTTATCTTGGATTTTTTTTTTCCCTGGACTTTCAGGAAAGGGTTTTCCAGGGATGAGATCCTGCTTCAGAACAGTGTCCAGAAAATATTGTTTCCAATGGTATCTTGCGCACTAGCATCTCTCATAAGTTGTGCCTTCTGGGGCATCAGGGAAGATGTAGGGCTGGTTCTCCTAAAATTCTTGTTCCGTCACCATCAGCAGCTCCGTTGCTTTCACCACATCCTTCTCATTCTTGTGCCCATCAGCGGGCTCTCAGCAAGCAGGCAAAGAAGCGATACTTGTCCTCCGTCAGACGTGTGAAGGGCACCCTCGAAAGACACACCAGCTTTTTTTTGCACACTGACTCGTTTCTGCATGCTAACAATCTCTCCTGCTCGAAGGGCGTAACCCCATTCTCAAAAACTGTGTAGAATGAATTTTTTGTTTTACATTGGACGCTCACGAGGCGCAGTTATGTAATCCCACCCCAGCGGTGGCAGGTGTCCTGGCTTGCGGGCTAGAGGCAGAATTTCGGACAGAGGGCCACCTGGTAGGGTTTCTTCCTGAAGCTGCTGGACCTCTTTCTCCCAGCTTTCCATCTTCAGCTTCTTCCGCTGGTTTCTTTTGACAAAGTAATCCGGGTACATCCGATACTTGCCCTCTGTCAGATGTGTGAAGTGCACCCTCGAAAGACACACCAGTTTACAGATTAGACCAGAAATTTGAGGGGAGTGAGAGAGATGACTCTACAGTCATCCCAGTATCTGTTAAACGTGGGAGAACAAAACGTCACTTTTGCCAGTCTGCTAGAACAGCGGACATACCAGAAGCACTGAGGTTTTACTTGCAGCCTTCTGAAGAAAAAGGTTTCCAGGTAACCTTTTCAAACGGCCATTGTCGGCAAATCAGTCAGCTATCATTTTTGAGCAGAGGTCAGGGGCCGTTCTCATATTCCGGTAGTTAATTTCATTGGTTTTTGTTTTAATTTTAAGTATGCACGAAACTGTTCTCCTCCTGATTGCCGAAACATGTCACATTCTAAAGCAAAGTTTGAATCCACTGGACTCCAGCATTGTCCTGTTGCTTCAGTTACCAGTATGAACGTATCAGATTTAGGCCGTCCACATTCATATCCATTGCGAATCCCTTACGTCACACACACACACATCTCAAACAACCTCTGCCATTTTTCGCTGCACTAAAATGGGGACTTGACTCTGTGTAACTGATATAGGATTGCCAATTCCCAGGTGGGGGATTGAAAGGCTTCCTCTTGGGATGGTGTGTCTGTGTTACTTGGAAGAAGTTGGCAGCAACTCGTGAGTAGAGACGCCAATTCCTTGCTTCAGAGTCGCCAGAAACGGGGGTGGGGGTGGGGGAGAGGGAAATGTCTGCTGGGCACTTCGTTATTCCCTAAGTGGAGATCGATTCTCATAGGGTATAATGGGGAATTGATCTGGAGGTATCGGGGGCTCGGGGGGGGCTGTTTTTTGAGGTAAGAGGCACCAAATTTTCAGTATAGCATCTAGTGCCTCTCCCCAAAATACCCCCCAAGTTTCAAAACGATTGGACCAGAGGGTCCAATTCTATGAGCTCCAAAAGAAGGTGCCCCTATCCTTCATTATTTCCTATGGAAGGAAGGCATTTAAAGAGGTGTGCTGTCCCTTTAAATGCGATGGCCAGAACTCCCTTGGAGTTCAATTATGCTTGTCACACCCAATGTCTCCTGGCTCCACCCCCAAAGTCTCCTGGCTCCACCTCCAAAGTCCCCAGATATTTCTTGAATTGGACTTGGCAACCCTAATTCTAGCCGATTCACCTTCCATTGAAGGGATTTCCCTGTAGGATGAAATCCAGAGTATAAATAGACAATTACTGAGGGGGGTGGGGAACCAACACTAACTTTCAAAGTCTAAGGGGGAGGGGGGGATCACTTGAGTTGATGAAAACAACGAAGGAGCAATACAGCAAACCCAATGAGTAAGTTTTCTGTTTCACAAAAATGCCAACCTGCCCCTAAAAGATAATCCCCACATTCATTGCCCTGACCTCTGTGGAGAAAGTGTGGATAAAAAATTAAAATTTTGAAGGGAGGGCAACCAAAATCCTAATCCCTAACTATATTTTTTAAAAGCAAACCATACGTCCTCTCAGTGACCAATAGTAATCCAGTCATTAATAAAATGATTGTAAAATACGACAGCTACAGAGTTTGGCAAACGAAGAAAAACATACAAACACTGGCATTTACTCACAGTGCAATCCTCTGCAGGTTTAGAGCTTTACAACTCCAAGCAGGACTTCGTCACCCATCTCAGTCGTTTGGCTATTCTAACATATTTTCTTAAATTTATTCGCGTCTATGCCCGAACAAGTAAATGACTTACAATATATGTGTCTAACCACCAGCCCTATGAATAAATTCCCGCATTTTATTAGTTCAAAATAAATATGCAGCTGTATAAAATAGATTTTTTAAAAAGAAAAACTGCTGCACTTTCTTGCTTTTCATAGCACTTGACCCCTCTTCTGAAAGCAAAAAAAAATGACTGTCGCTCAGCCAAAGTATTTGGCTCATGCTTTTCTACTGTTATGGCTACCGCAAGAAAGCACAAAATCCCTTACAAATGACTGTAGGGTAATTCTGTATAAAAACATCAGGGAGCTGTATAAAAACATCAGGGAGCTCTTGTTAGGATGGACCCTCACCCAAAACAAAATAAATACCATTATACGAACTGTAATCATTCCTGTAAAGTAACAAGGGAGACACTTCCAAATATACATTAAGAGAATGTGAAGAAGATGACAAAGAAGGTGAAAAAGAGGAGGAGGAGGAAGAAGAAGAAGAGGAGGAGGGAGGGAGGGAAGAAGGAAGGAAGGAAATAGATGGGGAGAGAGGGAGGGAGGAAGGAAGGAAGGAAATCGATGGGGAGGAAGGGAGGCAGACAGGCAGGAAGGAAATAGGTGGGGGAGGGAGGGAGGGAAGAAGGAAGGAAGGAAATAGATGGGGAGGGAGGGAAGGAGGAAGGACGGAAGGGAATGGGGAAGGGAGGGAGGCAGGCAGGCAGGAAGGAAGGAAATAGGTGGGGGAGGGAGGGAAAAAAGGAAGGAAAGAAGGAAGGAAGGAAATCGATGGGGAGAGGAGGGAGGGAGGAAAAAAGGAAGGAAGGAAATAGATGGGGAGGGAGGGAAGGAGGAAGGAAGGAAGGAAATCGATGGGGAGGAAGGGAGGAGGGAGGCAGACAGGCAGGCAGGAAGGAAGGAAATAGGTGGGGGAGGGAGGGAGGGAAGAAGGAAGGAAGGAAATAGATGGGGAGGGAGGGAAGGAGGAAGGAAGGAAGGGAATGGGGAAGGGAGGGAGGAAGGCAGGCAGGAAGGAAGGAAATAGGTGGGGGAGGGAGGGAAAAAAGGAAGGAAAGAAGGAAGGAAGGAAATCGATGGGGAGAGAGGGAGGGAGGAAAAAAGGAAGGAAGGAAATAGATGGGGAGGGAGGGAAGGAGGAAGGAAGGAAGGAAATTGATGGGGAGGAAGGGAGGAGGGAGGCAGACAGGCAGGAAGGAAATAGGTGGGGGGGGAGGGAGGGAAGAAGGATGGAAGGAAATAGATGGAGGAAGGAAAGGAGGAATGAAGGAGGAAGGAAGGAAGGAAATGGGGGAGGGAGGGAGGAAAGAAGGCAGGTAGGCAGAAAGGAAATAGGTGGGGGAGGGAGGGAGGGAAGGAAGGAAGAAGGAAAGAAGGAAGGAAATAAATGGGGAGGGAGGAAGGAAGGAAGGCAGGAAGGAAATAGGTGGAGAGGGAGGGAGGGAAGAAGGAAGGAAGGAAATAGATGGAGGGAGGGAAGGAGAAAGGAAGGCAGGGCAGGCAGGAAGGAAATAGGTGGGGGAGGGAGGGAACAAAGGAAGGAAGAAGAAAAGAAGGAAGGAAATAGATGGAGGGAGGGAGGAAAAGAAGGAAGGAAAGAAAGAAGGAAGGAAGGAAGGAAGGGAAGGAAGGAAATAGATGGGGAAGAAAGGAAGGAAATAGATGGGGAGGGGGAAGGAAGGAAATAGATGGGGAGGAGGGAGGAAGGAAGGTAGGCAAGCAGGAAGGAAGGAAATAGGTGGGGGAGGGAGGGAGGGAAGAAGGAAGGAAGGAATAGATGGGGAGGGAGGGAAGGAGGAAGGAAGGAAGGGCATGGGGAAGGGAGGGAGGAAGGCAGGCAGGAAGGAAGTAATAGGTGGGGGAGGGAGGAAAAAAGGAAGGAAAGAAGGAAGGAAGGAATCGATGGGGAGAGAGGGAGGGAGGAAAAAGGAAGGAAGGAAATAGATGGGGAGGGAGGGAAGGAGGAAGGAAGGAAGGAAGGAAATCGATGGGGAGGAGGGAGGAGGGAGGCAGACAGGCAGGAAGGAAGGAAATAGGTGGGGGAGGGAGGGAGGAAGAAGGAAGGAAGGAAGGAAATAGATGGGGAGGGAGGGAAGGAGGAAGGAAGGAAGGGAATGGGGAAGGGAGGGAGGAGGCAGGCAGGAAGGAAGGAAATAGGTGGGGAGGGAGGGAAAAAGGAAGGAAAGAAGGAAGGAAGGAAATCGATGGGGAGAGAGGGAGGGAGGAAAAAGGAAGGAAGGAAATAGATGGGGAGGGAGGGAAGGAGGAAGGAAGGAAGGAAATTGATGGGGAGGAAGGGAGGAGGGAGGCAGACAGGCAGGAAGGAAATAGGTGGGGGGGAGGGAGGGAAGAAGGATGAAGGAAATAGATGGAGGAAGGAAGGAGGAATGAAGGAGGAAGGAAGGAAGGAAGGAAATGGGGGAGGGAGGGAGGAAAGAAGGCAGGTAGGCAGAAAGGAAATAGGTGGGGGAGGGAGGGAGGGAAGGAGGAAGAAGGAAAGAAGGAAGGAAATAAATGGGGAGGGAGGGAGGAAGGAAGGCAGGCAGGAAGGAAATAGGTGGAGAGGGAGGGAGGAAGAAGGAAGGAAGGAAATAGATGGAGGGAGGGAAGGAGAAAGGAAGGCAGGCAGGCAGGAAGGAAATAGGTGGGGGAGGGAGGGAACAAAGGAAGGAAGAAGAAAAGAAGGAAGGAAATAGATGGAGGGAGGGAGGAAAGAAGGAAGGAAGGAAAGAAGGAAGGAAGGAAGGAAATAGATGGGGAAGAAAGGAAGGAAATAGATTGGGGAGGGAGGGAAGGAGGAAGAAGGAAATAGATGGGAGAGGAGGAAGGAAGGTAGGCAGGCAGGAAGGAAATAGATGGGGAGGGAGGGAGGGAGGAAGGAAGGAAATAGATGAGGGAGGGGAGGGAGGAGGAAAGAAGGAAGGAAGGAAGGAGGAAGGAAGGCAGGAAGGAAAGAAGGAAGGTTCAGAGGTTGGGCAGCATTTGGGAAGAGCGCCAAATCTACCAGTCATCTCAAATAAACTTTATTCTCTGCTCCCAAAAATTCCCTTAATCATGCTTAAAAAGGGGTCTGTTCTCTAGGGAACCAAAAAAATAGCATCTACAAAATCTATACAACGGGGTGGATCCTCCCCCTTACCTTTCCAATCCACTGAACAATACCTGGACTGAATCAAGACCTGGGTTTCCCATCTCGTTAGCAATGCTGGTTTCTCCACACCTAGTGCCCCTCTGCGGATGACACCGAATCCAGCCTTCGTCCAACTTGAACACCATTTAGCTGCCTTCTACTGAATCAGACCCTTCGTCCATCAAACACTGGTCAGGGATGCTTTAGGCCAGGGTAGGCCAAACCTGCTTAGCATAAGAGCCACACAGAATAAATGTCAGATGCTTTAGAGCTGCAAGACAGGAAGGAAGAAGGGAAGAAAGAAAATAGATGGGGGAAGGAGAGGTGGAAAGAAAGCAACTTTAACTTTATATGCATTCTCCAGAGCCAGGAGCTGGCTTGACTTGGAGAAATGATTTAAAGAGACAACTGCTTTTTCCAAGCAGGCCGACAAGGTGGTGGGGGGTTTCAAGAGCCACACAATATGTGTGGAAGAGCCACATGTGGCTCCTGAGCCACAGTTTGGCCACCCCTGGTCTAGGCTGATCCTGCATGGAGCAGGGAGTTGGGCTAGATGGGTTGTATGGCCCCTTCCAACTTCGTAATTCTACGATTAGAGAGACCTGCAGGATTGCAACTGATAAGGAAGCTCAAGACAATGCATCCTCCTGGACTGAATCAAGACCTGGGTTTCCTGTCTCATTAGCAATGCTGACTTCTCCACACCAAGTGCCCCTCTGCAGATCACACCTAATCCCAATCACACCCACTGTTGTCATTCACCTGCTGTTGTCTTTTTCCCTGCTATGGGCACTGTGCCCGTCAGCACCATTTCTGGCATACACCAAATGTTTTAAGAAAGTGAGTGGAGTGAGTTGTGACTTTTGCCAGTAAGTTTTCTGACTGGCCATTGGCCAAATGGGTTTTTTTTAATTGCTTTATGACAGTGCAGGGATTTTCATTGCGGGACTGGATATAAATTGTCACAACCAGGGCTTTTTTTGAGCAGGAACACAGAAGAACTGCGCTTCTGGCTGGCTTCAGGGGGTGTGGCCTGAAGCCTGCTTGGACTTTTTCTGCAAAAAAAAAAAAAAAGCCCTGTGTGAAACAATGCTGACATCAGGAGGTGTGGCCTAATATGCAAATGAGCCTCTGCTGGGCTTTTCCGACAAAAAATAGGCCCTGGTGGCAACCATTTTGTGGCTGGCTCACCTCCTATGGCAGCCATTTTCTGGCAGCAATTCTGCATCTGCACTAGGGTTGCCAGGTTATTCTTGGCCACTTGCTGGGGTGGGGAGTTGAGAGATCCATGTTAGAAAACTCCTGGAGATTTGGGGATGGAGCCTGGGGAGGACAGGGGCCTCAGTGGGGTACAAGGCCCGCAGAGTCAACCCTCCAGGCATCCATTTTTTCCAGGGGAACTGACCTCTGTAGTATGGAGGAGCTGCCATTCTGGGGGGTCTCCAGGTTCCACCTAGAGGATGACATCCCTAGCCTTGCACCCACCCAAGATGTGTCAGAATTCCAAAGGTGCCCATAGTTTCAAAAAGTTTTGGGACACCTAGAAAGCCAGTTTGGTGTCATGGTGAAGTGCATGGACTCTTATCTGGGAGAACCAGGTTTGATTCCCCACTCCTCCCACTTGCACCTGCTGGAATGGCCTTGGGTCAGCCAGAGCTCTCTTATCCGGGAGAACCGGGTTGGGATTCCCCACTCCTCCACTTGCACCTGCTAGAATGGCCTTGGGTCAGCCAGAGCTCTCTTATCTGGGAGAACCGGGTTTGATTCCCCACTCCTCCACTTGCACCTGCTGGAATGGCCTTGGGTCAGCCAGAGCTCTCTTATCTGGGAGAACCGGTTTGATCCCCCTCCTCCACTTGCAGCTGCTGGAATGGCCTTGGGTCAGCCACAGCTCTCTTATCTGGGAGAACTGGGTTGGATTCCCCACTCCTTCACTTGCACCTGCTAGCATGGCCTTGGGTCAGCCATAGCTCTGGCAGAGTTTGTCCTTGGAAGGGCAGCTGCTGTGAGAGCCCTCTCAGTCCCACCTACCTTACAAGGTATCTGTTGCAGGGGAGGAAGGCAAAGGAGATTGTGAGTTGCTCTGAGACTCTGAGATTCAGAGTACAGGGCAGGATATAAATCTTTTCCTCCTCCTTCTTCATCACCTCCTCCTTCTCCTTCTTCCTCTCCTCTCCTCTTCCTCCTTCTCCTTCTTCATCTCCTCCTCCTTCTCCTCCTCCTCTCTTCTCCTCCTTCTCCTTCTCTTCCTCCTTCATCTCCTCCTCCTTCATCTCCTCCTTCTTTTCCTCCTCCTTCATCTCCTCCTCCTCTTCCTTCATCTCTCCTCCTTCTCCTCCTCCTTCATCTCCTCCTCCTTCTCCTCCTCCTTCATCTCCTCCTCTTTCTCCTCCTCCTCTCTTCTCCTCCTCCTTCTTCATCTCCTCCTCCTCCTTCATCTCCTTCTTTTCCTCCTCCTCCTTCATCTCCTCCTCCTTCTTCATCTCCTCCTCCTCCCTCTTCATCACCACCTCCTCCTCCTGCTTCTTCACCCCCTTCTCCTCCTCTTCCTCCCCCCCCTAGAGAATCTCACTTGGGGGGGGGGTCTGATTGTAAGAACTAAGCTCCTTACCATAGAAAGGCAAGTTTAAAATAATGCAGATACGGTAACAGGATAAGCAGTGGAGAAGACAGCATACTTGTCACTGGCGACCCAATGGGGTCAGATTAACTTTCTAGAGTCATCCCGCACAGTATCTAGGAACGTTCTGCCAGCCTGTTAACCACAACAGCCACATCGCTTTCTTTGTGTCATTCATCCCGCAGTAGGGACACCAGTTCCGGCTCCGGCTCAGTGAGGCGTTTAAACAGGTGCTGTACTTCTAACACGCAAAGGGCTCCCCGATAGGATCGACAGCACTCGATGTGTGCTTAAAGTCAAGCAGCGTATGAAAGCGCTTTTTTCCTTTTTCCTGGATCAAAGCCTTCCTCCCCCTCTGAGCCGCACGCGGGCAGCTGCTTGAGCATTCCCCGTCAGAAGCCGGTCCCCAAACCGATGCCCGCGTTTCTCGGCCATCTGCGTGCGGGCCCATCTGTTCGGATGGCATGTGCTCCCCTTCCCCGAGCTGCTTGGACCCTTTCCTGATGATGCCCGGTGCCAAACCGTGGTGATTTAATCAGCCGCTTGACTGCCAGCCTCTCTTCTTGGAGGGAAAAAAAAACGCTCTGCGGGAACGGAGCTGAAAAGGCGTCGTGTTTTGGTGCGCTAGGCCAAGAAAAAAGCCAGGCAGCTGAGCTTGCCAAGCAAAGCAAACGCCAGAGAGAGGGAGAAGGGTGTTCGCCGGGGCAGCCAACCATTCGGGAAGGGTTCGTTGCGGCCTTCACGACAGCAGGTGTTTTGCAAACCCGGAACAATGTTTCTGCACATTAGACAAGCATCCTATACATGGCCTCGAGAGGGAGAGGGGGCAGCGGTCGCGCCAAGCTGCCGCAGCCGAGTTCTCGCGCCCCTTTGCCGGCCGACTGTTCAAAAGGAAGAACGGGGGAAGGTTATCAAGTATCAATAGCTGAGTTCAAGGAACCCTAGGAACCTCTGGGGGCGACGCTGCCGGATAGGGATTGATGGCGCGAAATCGCACATCTAATCTGCCGAGCATCAAGGTTGGCTCTGCTTTCTACAAAGATGTGGGGGGTGGGAGATAGCTTAACAACCTGGCCTGTATTGTAGGAAAGGGCCCGCTCTGTAACGCTTTGTGCTATCTTGGCAAAAAGAAGGAGCCAAACTCAGGGCATTTCTCTGTAGCAGGGACTCCTTTGCATATTAGGGCACGCCCCCCCCGATGTAGCCAATCCCGCAAGAGCTTACAGTAGGCCCTGGTAAGCTCTTGGAGGACTGGCTACATCAGGGGTGCATGTCCTAATATGCAAAGGAGTCCCTGCTACAAATAAAGCCCTGGCCAAACTAGGGTTGCCAAGTCCAATTCAAGAAATATCTGGGGACTTTGGGGGTGGAGCCAGGAGACTTTGGGAGTGGAGCCAGGAGGACTTGGGGGTGGAGACAAGAACGAGGGTGTGACAACATAATTGAATGCCAAAGGGAGTTCTGGCCATCACATTTAAAAGGATTGCGTGCATTTTAAATGCCTTCCCTCCATTGGAAATAATGGATAGGGGCACCTTCTTGGTAGCTCATAGAATTGGACCCCCTGGTCCAATCCTTTTGAAACTTGGAGGCTGTTTTGGGGAGAGGCACTGCATGCTATGCTGAAAATATGGCATCCTATCTCAAACACAGCTCCCCCAGGGCCCCAGATAACAGCAGATCGATTCTCCATTATACCCTATGGGAATCAGTCTCCATAGGGAATAATGGAGTGCCCAGCAGACATTTCCCTTCCCCCCCCCCCCACAGCTTTCTGATGACCTTTGAAGCAGGGGGTTAGAAAAACCAGAGAACCACAGTGAAGGCTAACAGCAAACAGGTAAATTGCTGTGGAAAATCACAAAGTGCAATTGCTGTGGAAAATCACAAAGTGCAATGAATAGTAATTCCCAATACTTTAAAGAAAATTCAAAAAAGCAGCAGCCATAGTAATTTGATAGAGAATGTCATAAATATACAACACGCTAATCACTACAAGTCACCTGGGGATTGGCAACCCTCGACCAAACTAACTTGCCAGTTTGAAGAAGGACCAACATTCAACCATAAGAAAGGGATGAGGGGTGAGATTTTTGCCCTTAATGGAATCCAAGCTGGAACATAAGACAAAAAAGAAGGGAGAGAAAAAATTCTACCCAAGAGAACTAGGTAATAGGGTTGCCAGGTCTGTGTTGGAAAACCCCTGGAGACTTTGGGGGTGGAGCCAGCAGAGGGCGGGGTTTGGGGAGGGGAGGGGCCTCAGCAGGTAGAATGCCATAGAGCAGGCGTGGCCAACGGCAGCTCTCCAGATGTTTTTTTTGCCTACAACTCCATGCTGGCTGGGGCTGATGGGAGTTGTAGGCAAAAAAATATTTGGAGAGCTACCATTGGCCACCCCTGCCATAGAGTCCACCCTTCCACGCAGCCATTTTCTCCAGGGGAGCTGATCTCTGCCAGCTGGAGATCAGTTGGAAAAACCGGAGATCTCCAGGCCCAACCTGGAGGCTGGTAACCCTAATACCTGGAGACTTTGGGGGTGGAGCGAGGAGAGGGCGGGGTTTGAGGAGGGGAGGGGCCTCAGCAGGGTAGAATGCCACAGAGCCCACCCTTCCAAGCGGCCATTTTCTCCAGGGGTGATACAACACAGTTACCAGTGCACTATGCGAAATATAAAAAACCCTCACCGGTTGAATTATCACTCTCACACGATAAGTGTGTGAATGAACGTTTAGTGCAAAAGTAATTGGTAAAACTACACAGCAAACAGACGGAACGCACACCCTCTCTCAGCTCCCCCAATCAGTCCTTTTGCAATGTAAAATCCCAGAGGCACCGCCTTCAGCCGCTTCCCAAAGTCCAAAGCTTGGGTGGAGTTGGGGCCGTCGTTCTGTACAACTTCTCAGAGAGAGGACAAAAGACCGTATTTCCTGGATTCTTTATGTTTTCGTCGTTTTTAACTCTTCATCAGTATTCTCTCAATGCTGCTTTAGCTGGAGCTAATATTAAAATTGTACATCAATATATCCACATCTGACCACCACCTTCTCCTTCCACAACACTCACAGTTTGGTATAGTGGTTAAGTGTGCGGACTCTTATCTGGGAGAACCGGGCTTGATTCCCCACTCCTCCACTTGCAGCTGCTGGAATGGCCTTGGGTCAGCCAGAGCTCTGGCTAGGCGTCAGGGGTGTGTGGCACAATATGCAAATGAGTTCCTGCTGGGCTTTTTCTACAAGAAATGCCCTGTGTGAAGCGATGGTGATGTCAGGGGTGCGGTCTAATATGCAAATGAATTCCCGCTGGGCAGCATTCATTCAGTCACACATATTGGTGTTTTTGATATACATTTCAATGGAAGATTGTATATATCTTCTTGTAGCCCAGGGGTGGCCAGATTGTGGCTCGGGAGACACATGGGGCTCTTTCACACATATTGTGTGACTCTCAAAGACCCCCCCCCCCAACCCCACCCCCTCCACACACACCTATTTCTCTTTTTAAATCACTTATCCAAACCAGGCCAGCTGGCATCTTGCAGAATGCATTTAAAGTTAAAGTTGTTTTCTTTCAACCTCTCCCTCCCCCATCTATTTTCCTTCCTTCCTTCCTTCCTTCCTTCCTTCCTTCCTTCCTTCCTTCCTTCCTTCCTTCCTTCCTTCCTTCCTTCCTTCCTTCCTCCCTCCCTCCCTTGCAACTCTCAAACGTTTGATGCTTCATATCTTGCAGATCTCAAACATCTGACATTTATTCCGTGCAACTCTTATTTTAACCAAGTTTGGCCGCTCCTGGTAGAGTGTGTAAACTCTGGCCTGGATGGCCCAAGCTAGACTGATCTCATCAGATCTCAAAAGTTAAGCAGGGTCACCCCGGTTAGTATTTGAGTGGGAGACCTCCCCGGAAGTCAGGAGTTGCTACACAGAAGCAGGCAATGGCAAACCTCCCCTGTGGGCTGTGGCTTTACCACTGAGCCCAGACTAACTCAATCTCATCAGATCTCGGAAGCTAAAAAGGGTCGGCCCCTGGCAAATATTTGCAAGGGTGACCTCCAAGGAATGCCAGGGGTATAACGCAGAGGCAGGCAACAGCAAACCATGTCCCTTGCCTTAAAAACAGGTCTAGCTCGCCACCTAGTGGTTGCATAACGCTAAAAGAGCGAGAACTTCTGGCTGCCAGACAAGCTGAGGATCTCCTGGCTGTACGACCAACACTGCCATTAATTAATTACCACTGAGCCATTGCTTCCCCCTGTAATATTTAATAATAAAGAAACACGTAATCTGTGGTAATTTAGCACAGAACCGCAGTGAACTGTTGCGACTCACAGGGGCTGTCGACGCAACACGTCACCCTGCAACAACACAATAAATTCCGTACAACACACCGAGCGTTGCGCTATTGCATACTCAATGCTATTGCTGTCGTTGCCCTTTCATAGAGAGGTGCCCCACATAACCCGGCAGGAAAGAGCCGTCTCCCTCAAGCAACGTCCAACAATTCCACGCATTTAAAAATAAACAGATGGACTTATCAATAAAGCGAATGAATAAAATAAAGCGAATGAATAAACACGGTCCTCTCTCTTCCCCTCGCTTGGAGCGGCCGCTAAATACCTCTTAATGTTTTACGCTTCCTTAACAATGAGACTCTGCATCTTAAAAGGCGGAAGGGTGAAGAGACGCTCAGACCTTTGACATGGAGCACGCTGAGGATGCTCGTGCGGGTATCCAAGAGCATCGTCTGGCCTCTCTCCACCGTGACGTTATCGCCATCTCGTGGCACCTTCCCGCTAAGCCAGCTCCAGGGCTTCGACCAGTGGCCACAGAGTCGAAGGGGGGAGGCACTCTGAAACGAAACAGTGCAGAGGTTTTAGCAGCAGGTAGCCTTTTGGAGAAGAACTAATGCTTAGCTGGGTAAAGCACTGAGACTGAAAACCCTGTGGGATGGATTATTACCCAACATGACTGTAAGAAAAAGGAGAAGGTAGTCCCCTTCGCTGGCACCAGTCGTTTCCGATTCTGGGGTGACGCTGCAAAATGAGGAGCGTTCGACTTCATCGTTCAAATATCAATAACGATTCCTCAAAAATCAAGTTAAGAGGGGTTTTTCACAGGGCTTTTTTTTTTTCAGCATAGCATGCTGTGTCTCTCCCCAAAACGCCAAGTTTCAAAAGGATTGGACCAGGGGATCCAATTCTATGAGCCCCAAAAGAGGGGGTCCTTATCCTTCATTATTTCCAATGGGGGGAAGGCACTTAAAAGGTGTGCTGTCCCTTTAAATGTGATAGCCAGAACTCCCTTTGCAGTTCAATTATGCTTGTCACAATTATGCTCCTGGCTCCACCCCAAAGTCTCCCGGCTCCACCCCCAAAGTCCCCTGGCTCCACCCCCAAAGTCCCCAGATATTTCTTGAATTGGACTTGGCAACCCTAGTTTGGCCAGGGCTTTTTTTTGTAGCAGGAACTCCTTTGCATATTAGGCCACACACCCCTGATGTAGCCAATCCTCCAAGAGCTGACAGGGTTCTTCTTACGGGGCCTACTGTAAGCTCTTGGAGGATTGGCTACATCAGGGGTTACGTCTTGGAGGATTGGCTACATCAGGCCTAATATGCCAAGGAGTTCCTGCTACAAAAAAAGAAAAAGCGCTGGGAAGACCTGTTTACCTCGGAAGAAGAAAGTGTGATGCACTTGGTTAGCTTTTTGAATGGATTTTTCAAAAATGTTATAATAAGAAGTTTCCTGATACGGCGATTTTATTTGTGGCTGGATGCGATTTTACCCCATGATATTATAAATGGTTAAAGTTGATCTTAGTTATTTCTCATGGCTCCGTTCTGGGTTTCCACTGCTTCTGTGATTCTTTCGCTTGCTGGGTTCATTATGTAGCAGGAGCTCCTTTGCATATTAGGCCACACACCCCCTGATGTAGCCAATCCCCCTGGAGCTCACAGTAGGCCCTGTAAAAAGAGCCCTGTAAGCTCTTGGAGGATTGGCTACATCAGGGGGGTGTGGCCTAGGGATGGAATTCTAGCAGAAGCTCCTTTGCATATTAGGCCACACACCCCTGATGTAGCCAATCCCCCTGGAGCTCACAGTAGGCCCTGTACTGAGAGCCCTCTAAGCTCTTGGAGGATTGGCTACATCAGGAGGGTGTGGCCTAATATACAAAGAAGCCCCTGCTATAAAAAAAAACCTCTGATTAGAACCAATACTCCCTCTAAGTTCTGGAGTCTTTTGAGCAAAAATTCTACTTTGTGAACTATTGGCATTAAAGTTGTGAGCTAATGCATAAATGAGTTTGCTCTGAGGCCATCTTTCCTGAGCTAAAACAGAAATGTGTGAGCCAGAGGCTTTAAAAATGTGAGCTAGCTCACACTAACTCAGCTTAGAGGGGACGCTGATTAGAACTGATTTCTGGGTGACAAAGACCAGTTCATCTGCAGAAAACGGCTGTTCTAGGAAGGCAGGGGGTTCCTGGTGCTTGCACAGGGGACTACCTTTACCTTTTTTAGTCCCCTGTACAATCACTGAGTTGTTACCAACCCACGGGGTGATGTCACATCATGACGTTTCCTTGGCAGACTTCTTACGGGGTGGTTTGCCATTGCCTTCCCCAGTCGTCTACGCTTCCCCCCCAGCAAGCTGGGTCCTCATTTGACCGACCTCGGAAGGATGGAAGGCTGAGTCAACCTGAGCTGGCTACCTGAATCCAGCTTCCGCCGGGATCGAACTCAGGTCGTGAGCAGAGCTTTGGACTCCAGTACTGCCTTGGACGGCTTGCCTGCTAGGGCACCGGATGGGGGATGCCGAATTGGGCTCTCCCCCTCCTGGTACCCCAGACAAACACCTAATTCACTCCTCCCTCCCCCCGGTGTGCTGAGAGGAGTGACACCAGTCTCTCCTTACCCACTTCGATGCGGGCATCTCCGTAAAGCATTCTCTTAAGAGAGCACAGGACGCAACAAGGCTTCACTTCCCCCTCCCTCCCTGCCCGCCACCCCCCTGGCGCGCTGGGAGGAGTGCACCAGGCTCTCTTTACCTCTAATCCTCTAAGAGTTTTCGGCACCAGTTTTGTTCTAGAAGAAATATACATATGGGCATGCCCAGAATGTCCTTCCCTCAACATTTAAAAACAATACAAAAAATCTGCAGCATCCTTTCTTCCCACACACTTCAATAATTTAGTTGCATACTTAAAGATGCAGAGAAAGCAGTGGGATCGCTGAATAACGTTTTTAAAACGCTGTGTAAAAAAAAAATGAGGATAGAATAATTACATGCCCTGGACCTTTCGTAAGAATAAAATAAGAGGCTTGGCAGATCACACCAGCCCAGTGTCCTATTCCCCACGCTAGCTAACCGCACAGATGCTTCTGGGAATCCCCCTGGCAGGAAATAAAGGCAACAGCCGCTCCAAAAAGTTGCCCCTCCCTAAACTGGCATTCAAGAATACGCTGCCCCCGAATGTGGGAGTTCTACTTGATCATCATTGCGCTAACAGCCACTCACAAACCTTCCCACCTCCCACCTTTCCTGGAGCATGACGACTTAGCAACGGTGATCCACGCTACGGTCACCTCGAGAATAGATCGCCGTAATGCTCTCTACATGGGGCTACCCTTGACCCGGACTCGGACAACTACAGCTAGTACAGAATGCTGTGGCATGGCTGTTGATGGGGCTCCTTCGATGGGAGCACATTCAACCAGTGCCGAAAGAGCTGCACTGGCTACCTATTGTGTTCCGAGTCTGTTTCAAGGTGTTGGTATTGACCTTTAAAGCCCTTTATGGTCAGGGGCCTGACTATCTAAAGGACCGGCTTTCTCCGCATGTTCCCCAGAGAGCACTGCGTTCAGGGACACAAAATCTACTGCCCATCCCTGGACCGCACGGGCTAGTGCCTTCTCGGTGGTAGCACCAGAAATGTGGAATGTTCTCCCGGAGGCCATAAGGGCCCTGCGGGATCTCTCTACTTTCCGCAGGGCTTGCAAAACTGAACTGCTCCAACAGGCCGTTAATATTTCAATGGGAGAGGACTGCCTCCCCACAACATTATAGAGCTACGATACCGTATGATCGCCATCAGAAAAGAAGAACTCGCTTATATTGAAGTGGCGCGGAAACCACATAACGGTTTTAAATTGTAACTGTATTTTATTGGTTTTTAAATTGTAAATATAAATGTTGTTAACTGCCCTGAGTCCACTCGCGGAGAGGGCAGGATAGAAATTTAAGGTAAATAAATACATTTATTTATATCCTCGGCGGGGAGGGTGGGATATAAATAAAAGTTATTATTATTATTATTATTATTATTATTTGATTTCTAAATAAAGATCTGTCCAATCCCCACTTAAAGTCTTTGAAATCAAAGGATGTCACTTGATGTTTGTTTTTATTCAATGAATTGATTATGCCGCATGCGATATAAGTGGGAACGAAGGCATTCCTTAAGGCATCCACTATGCTACAATTATTACCTCTAATACAGGTTAATAAAGATTCCTGTGGGCAACAGAACAAAGTTTGATTCCAGCGGCACCTTTAAGACCAACAAAGTTGAATTCTGGGTATTAAACTTGGGCTGTTCTTAAAGGTGTCGCTGGAATCAACTATCGCTCTACAGCTTAATACAGATCACAATGCTTATAAAGTGTGGAGGAGGAGAATCACCCTTTTGCTACTTTGATAGATACTTGGCATATAGTAACTTGACACACAGAGATTTCCTGTTCTACTATTTAGCACAAGGGTGTCAAAATGTGGCCCGAGGGCCAAATCAGGCTCCCAGAGGGTCCTATCAGGCCCGAAAGCAAATCAAAAATAGATTTGCAACTTATAGACACACACCTGAACAACATACTCAAGATTGCTACAGCACAGACATCGTCTCCAGTTTTTGATGCACTAATTCAGAACAAGAGGCGTCAGTTATCAGAGACTGTCAAATAAGCACAATATTGCAAGGGTGCTAGTGTTTTAAACACATTATAAAAAAAAGATTTAATTGTGTTTGTCTGTATCCGCTACCTGGCATTACATTTCATGACACGCATGGTCCAGCCCAGCAAGGTCTCATTTAGGTCAGGTCTGGCCCTCATAACAAATGAGTTCGACATCCCTGATTTAGCATGTCTTAACTCTGCGGCCAGGGTAGAGATGAGAAGAAATGAGACTGGAAGGGCAGGGAGACAATGAAAGGAGAAAGAGAAATGAAGGAATACCAAGCTGGTTGATGACCTCAGGAACAACTGGTGATATTGCCTCAGTCTCGCAGTTTTCAAAGCTCGCTGTCACGGAGAGCTTTCCAAAATGAAAAAATGCTGCTAAAAAATGGCAGCAAATCGCTAGGAAATCAGGGCTTCTTTAGTTTCGCTCTGCTTTACCTAACTGCACCCCTAGCAGCAGCACTGCAGAACTTCACTAAAAGGGGTGGGGGGGGGGGGTAATCTGAAAGGCATTGGTTGAATGGAAGATGATTCTAGCTTCACTGGGGCGTCAAGTTGACTCGGGCTCTGGGAGTTTTGTACCTTCAGTCATCCTCACGCCCACCCCAGTGGCTCTGGAAGTAAGCAGGTATTTTCATAGGGGGGGAAGGCAGTCCTTAAGGTATGCTGCCCCCTCCCCAAGCAATATAGGGCTTTAAAAGACAATGTAACACCTTGAAATGAACCTCGAATGGAGTTGCTAGGTCCAGGCTGGCAACCAATAAAAGACCAGGAGAGGCAAGGACACAGGAGGTGGTTGTGGTGATGGAGTGACATCACTTCCAGGAAAACCCAGAAGTGATGTCACACCTCTCCAGAGATCACCAGAAAATCTATGGTGAAACCACAGTATTTCTGGCAATTCTGAGACAAGTCAGACATCACTTTCAGGTTTCTCCTGGAAGCGACATCAGTCCTCTCTCGGAATTGATGAAAAGTCCATGGTTTCACCGTAGAGTTTCTAGTGATTCCTAGAAAGGCGCGACATCACTTCCAGGTCCTTTCCAAAGTAATGTCATGCCAACTGCGATGTTAAAAAAAAAAAAAACTTTCTACTGCTGGCTTCTGGAGGCCCACTGTGGGGTCATAGATCTCCCACCCGCAACATGCACAAGGTAACCCTACCCAGAAAGAAACTGGGAGCTGGTGTAAATGGAGAAAGAATAGAGTGGTATGGTCACTATGACCTACTCCAGTCAACATTCAAACTTTCATAGAATTCTGTACCAATTGTCGCTTCCAAACAAGTCTTCAAAGGTAGCCCCATATAGATTAATAGTGTATATGTTGATGGCAGCCTGTAGGGTAATAGCAAGGTGCTGGAAATCTGTAGAATTTTTAACATTACATTATTGGTATTCCAAGTTATGGCAAATAGCTATGACAGAAAAATTGACATATCAACTTAAGAGTAGTCAAAGGTAAAGTCAAAAATGTCAGGTTTCTGTGGAACATGGCATGATTTTATTTCACACACGAATCAAAAAGGTATTCAACATCTCTCCAAGCCCTCTCTCAAATTATGGCATTCAGCATTAAGTCTACAAAGAAATATTTTTAGTATTATGCCATCCATGACTTCCTGTCTTGTAAGATACATTGAAAAATGTGTTAAATATTAAGTCCTTTGTCAATAATTTGATTCAACATTGTCTCTCTTGGTATTTTACACGGTCTTTTTTGTAATCTTGTTTCTATGTTTGTAAATTAGAAGGGGGGGGGTTGGTCTGTCTTGAGTGGTGGTCGCTTTTCTTCTGTTTTTTTTTTTGTTTGAAAAATTAATAAAATTATTATTTTTTTAAAAAAGCAGGCCCGCATAAAGCATAGCACTGTGAGCATGGAATCTCTCTGAACCAGCTAATTTAAAATAACGACAAACAATAACCATCAAAGCCAGTTCATACATTACATGATTGGGGAACAGTCACAACAAATTTCACTTTAAAAATTTGCTCCAGTAGCAGTTGTGTGGTATGTCAATCAGGGCTTTTTTGTAGCAGGAACTCCTTTGCATATTAGGCCACGCAACCCTGATATAGCCAATTCTCCTGGAGCTTACTGTACTAAGAGCCCTGTAAGCTCCAAGAGGATTGGCTACATCGGGGGTGTGGCCTAATATGCAAAGGAGCTCCTGCTACAAAAAGGAGCCCTGATGTCAATCATAGATCATTACCCCCGAATAGCTAAATAAATAAATAGAAGTTCAGCCCAGATCAGCTAACTAAGAAGGAAAGAGTCAAGAAGGGAATATAGTTGGTAGACAGACTGTAGACAAAGAGCAAAAGCCATATACACCTTTCAAATTAAACACACAAAAATGTAACTGGATTGATATTCCAGCTGTAAGACTAATTACTGAGGAATGTTTCATTCTTTTCCATGCACCTTCTTGAGCTTCAGCTTAGCTTTTTCCTCTTCTGCACACATTTTTCTCCCTCTAGTGGTCAATTCAATATTACATCATGTTATGTCTGGCATGGTCTCCCTGCAGTTTTAAACCCAAAGCGACAAGAATACAAAAGTGGAGGAAACTAGAATGTGGGAAAGCCCTAAAGTGTGGGGAGGGCCAGGAAGGGGGTGTTGGGTGGAGGGAAATGGTGTAAAGTAAGCCAAGTCTTTTGGGCATTACTAGTTTCCTATCAGCATCTGGTTTTCACATGGCATTTAATTAGGGTTGCCAAGTCCCCAGCATTGTCCGGCGGGGGAATTTCATACGTGCGCAAAACGTGCATGTGACACGATGATGTCATTGTGCCAGTGACAATGCTCACAGCTGCTCTAGCTGTTTCTGGGAAAACTCTATGGTTTTCCCAGATGCTTTAGCCATTTGGGGTGGAAAAACTCTATGGTACCTATTGTACCATAGAGTTTTCCCTCCCAAATGGCTAGAACATCCAGGAAAACCATAGAGTTTTCCTGGAAAAGCCTAGTGTGGCCACTGCATGACGTCACAAGCATGATGATGTCACTTCTGGGTGACATCATCATGCCGACGACAACGGGGGAGGTTCCCCCACCAACCCAATGTGGGAACCTCCTGGGCAGCCCTACATTTCATGCAGATATCTGGAAGATGTCAGACCTGCTCTGGAGAAGATGGGGAGCCTTTAAAAGAAACCAGGCCTTTGCAGTACCCTAAAGATTAACAAATTTCTACTTCAGCATAGTTCTAGATGTCCTGACCTGGATAGCTCAGCTAGCCTGTCCTCATTGGATCTCAGAAGCCAAGCACGGCTGGACGGGAGACCACCAGGGAAGTCCAGGGGTGCTATGCAGATCCAGGCAATGGCAAACCACCTCCGAACACCTCTTGCCTTGAAAACCCCACAGAGTCACTGTTATTTGGCTTCGACTTAACAGGGAGGGGTGGAGGCGGGATCTGGACCACGGTATTATTAGCTGACTAAAAGCACAGTGAATCCTAACCTAACCTCTTGGCCATCAGTGGGGGATAGGGGTGAAGGACTGCCAAATCCAGATTAGAAAACTCCTGGAGATTTGGGGATAAAGCCTAGGAGGACAGGGCACAATACCACAGAGGGAACAATGTCTTAGAGCAGGGGTGTCAAACGTGTGGCCCACAGGCCACATGAGGCCCCCAGTGGGCTCCTATCAGGCCCACAAGCAACTCACTGTCATCTGCTTCCTTCTGCATCACAGCTTGCTTTGCCAGGCTTGCTCATTTGCACAGGAGCTACAGAGCCAAGCCTCCTTGGTGTAGAACTGGAAGAGCTACAGGAGCTACAGAGCTACAGGAGCTACAGAGCCAGTTTGGTGTAGTGGTGAAGTGTGCGGACTCTTATCTGGGAGAACCGGGTTTGATTCCCCACTCCTCCACTTGCACCTGCTGGCATGGCCTTGGGTCAGCCATAGCTCTGGCAGAAGCTGTCCTTGAAAGGGCAGCTGCTGTGAGAGCCCTCTCCAGCCCCACCCACCTCACAGGGTGTCTGTTGTGGGGGAAGAAGGTAAAGGAGATTGTGAGCCGGTCTGAGACTCTTCGGAGTGGAGGGCGGGATATAAATCCAATATCTTCTTCTTCGTCGTCTAATCTCTTCATTGGCTGACCAGCAACTTGAGTACAAAAGCTCGCAATGCCCAGCCGTTTCATGTTTTCCCCCTAGGTCTTAGACTCAAAGAAATAGACCATGAGATTTCTGTAATGAATGTCAATTAATCAAAAACAGGCTTGCAACTTATGGACACAGATCTGAACAACACCTGAACAGCATACTCAAGATTGCTACAGCACAGACATTGTCTCCAAATGTTGATGCAATTTATATCTCTGCTACCTGGCATTGCATTTTATGACACACATGGCCCCAGCCCGGCGAGGTCTCATTTATGTCAGATCTGGCCCTCATAACAAATGACTTTGACACTCCTGCCCTAGAGTCCCCCCCCCTCCAAAGCATCCATTTTCCCCGGTGAAACTGATCTCTGTAGTCTGGAGATCAGCACAAATTTTGGGAGCTCCAGGTCCCACATGGAGGCTGGCATCCTTAGGTTAGTGCAACAAACTGTTGAAAGAAAACTATGGCACACCTACGCCTGGATCTCATCTATTTTTAAAAGAGCGCCAAATAAGACTAATTGGGCTTTCAAACCAGCAGGTACAACTTCTGGACCCTCTTTAGCACTTTAGACCTTCCAGAGCCAGTCTGGTGTAGTGGTTAAGTGCGCGGACTCTTATCTGGGAGAACCGGGTTGGATTCCCCACTCTTCCACTTGCAGCTGCTGGAATGGCCTCGGGTCAGCCAGAGCTCTGGCAGGAGTTGTCCTTGAAAGGGCAGCTGCTGTGAGAGTCCTCTCAGCCCCACCCATCTCACAGGGTGTCTGTTGTGGGGGGAGAAGATATAGGAGTCTCTGATTCAAAGAGAAGGGTGGGGTATAAATCTACAGTCTTCTTCTTCATCATCATCAGCCATACAAACAAAAAAACCCTGTTTCTCCCTTTTTGCCGCAACTATTCCTATTATTAACCGTGGTCCACAGTGAGGGAGACAAAGCGGTTGGAGCAATGGGATATCCAGGGCTTTTTCTTTGAGCAGGAATGCACAGGAACGCAGTTCCAGCTGGCGTGGTGTGAGGGCGTGTGGCCTAATACGCAAATGAGCTCCTGGCGACCTATTTTTGTAGAAATGTGTTCAGTTACGCAACACCAGGCCTCCTCCACCCAGGCTGGCATGAAGAAGTGAGACTTCAGAACACTGAAGCCGAATCACAGAGACAGACAAGAACGCGAGGCAGCCTTTCTGCCCGCCCCCCCTCCCAACTGCGTTGACAGATTGCCATTTAACTAGCAAGCATGGAGCAAGCGTTCCGTGTTCTCAGTCACCAGTGAGGGACAAGGTTAACATTTTAAGTGATGGAATACGGTGTATATATTTCCCCACGCCGGGAGACCCCGGGAATCCAACAGCTACCACCTTTCAGAGCACTTAATTTCGGTGATGGAAGACGTGGGGGCGAACTTGCTAGGCGGTGAACTCTTGACAGCTTCGCAGATTAATACGCCGAAAGATTGGCTTCCCCCTTCGCCCTCCCCTCACCCACCTGAAGGGAAGCAAAAAAAAGGGGGGGGGCGAATCACATCTTCGGAGACGATGAAAAGAAAGAGGGGGGGGGAAGAGAAACAGTTTATTGCCAAGTTGCTTTTTTTTTTTTTCTGAGGGATGTATTAACAGCCATCTGCTCTAATTATTCCTGGTGTGGGTGGCCACCATGTTCAGGCAGCAATGGAAATAATTATCTCCTTAAGGACACAAAAATATTTACGGAAACCAACAAAAAGTTGATTTTTTTTTTTTTTTTAGCTCTTAGGGGTTCTCTCTTTCTTTTGTTAAGAGAGAGAGAGAGAGATAAAGAGAGAGAAGCTTTTCCCACTGAAGAAGCAATTAGGAAGGTGAAGCGAACCATAATTTAAGAAGACAAATTAAGGGTTTGAATGAAAGTCCCACACCACACACACACACAAACACACAGACGCACACTTCAAGTACGTAAGCATACCTCTAGGCGCGCCTCATTTTGGGCAGGAGCTCACAGGAACTGAGCTCCGGAACCACTCCATTTTATCGTACTCTTCCTTTCTTACACCCCCATCTTCAAATACTTGCTTCAGGGCTCCATTGCTCAACCTCACCCCCACCCTCCCCCCAGTGAGAATATTGCTGAACTCAAAGATTTAATGAACATTCTAATATTTTTCCTCACAAAAAATGGGGAAATACCCAAAGCATATCAAGCAGACAGATGGAAATCTTCCTCATGCCACTGTGGCCACATAGGAGAAAGTCATTTAAACTGAATATAAACCGAATAAATCTGGGGTATTGAACTTATTTGTTATGAGAGTCAGTTCTGACGTAAATGAGACCTTGTTGGGTCAGGCCAGACCAGGCCGGAGCGGGCCGTGCATGTTCCTATTTAAGATTAGGTAGCAGAAATATAAACTTTATAAAGGATACAGAGAAACACAATTAAATAAATATTTTTTAAAAAAACTTAAAACATGCTTAAAACATTAGAACTCGCTGGTTTTAAAGGTGCTTTCTTTGTATTTCACCCATGGGATCCATGGAAATGGACAAAGGAAGCTCTGGCTCTTTCCTTCCTTCCCCAGGGGACCAGAGGGAGAGGAGTCTCAGCCAAAAGAAGGAAAAGAGACTTGGCTCAGCAACTCTGCTGTGTAATTGAGAGAGCCTGGAAAAACAAGCTCTGTTTCCCTCCCCCTTCCTCCCCAAGGGAGAAGCCTCAGCCAATGGAGAAAATAGAGGTTTTGCTCTGTAGCTCTGCTGTGCGATTGAGCAAGCCTTGTAAAGCAAACTGTGATACACAAGGAAGCAAGAGAGAGGGAGAAGGAAGCAAATGACAGCCAGTTGCTCGGTGGCCTGATAGGAGCCCTCTGGGGGCCTGATTCAGCCCCCAGGCTGCATGTTTGACACCCCTGGGATATGCTATAGCAGATCAACACCTTTCCAGGCATGCACTGTATTTTTTTAGAAAATGGGCAGGGCTGGGTGGGGCCCTTGCCCAACAGGGCTTCTGATTGGCTGGGCAGTTTGAAATAGCATTGTTTGAGTGGCAGCTACCACCACATTGTTTAGACTTGCCAGTCTCCAGGTCCTGGCAGGGGATCCCCCGGTTTTTCAAGCTCCTCCCCGCCGCCAGAAAGCTGGCCATAGGGGGAAGCCCCGCCCCAACAGCCACCATGTGCCTTTAAACCTCAGCAGGCTTACAAGAGGATGGCAACTGTTCTTGTTTTTTTTTCTGAATGTGTGTGTGCCTTTAAATCTTGGCAGGAGGAAAGCTGCATGGGGCGGGGCAAGCAGACAGAGGCACATGACTCTCAGTCCCTCTGTTTGTTTGGAGGAGAACTCCACCCCTCAGGCCATTCATTCGTTTTCCTGAAGAAGTCGGCTGAAATACAGCAGATGGTTACATTCAACAACGTGAGTAAATTGCCCTGGCGAGATCACAAATGTGTGTGCTTGCTAACTGTGTTTATTTTGGCTGTTTTGAGAGAGAGTATGTGTTCACTTTCATTGAGTAGAAGTGTAGCCGTTGGGGGATGAGGAATTGAAGACTGAGTTCAAGGGAACAACACTGCTTTATTTTTATTTGTTTGTTTTAGGGAATGGGAAAGTCTACTGGCTCCACCCCCAAAGTTCCCGGATATTTTCTGAGTTGGACCTGGCAACCCTAATGGTTTTATTCTAACTCATCCTTCCCAGTATATATCTACACACTCACACACACACACACATATATATATTAATATTAGTCCTCTTCTCCCCAGCACTCTGGTTTCTCCTGTGGGTGTAGCTCCACCTACTTGGGCAGCCATTTTGTGGTTGTGCCCCCACCACTCTGTGCCAGAATTCCAAAAGTGCCCACATGCTTAAAAAGGTTGGGGACCCCTGTGCTACAGTTTATGTAGCATAGATGGGAGGGAAGAAATAGATATATACACGCTGTGAGGGTGTTAAGAATCTCCAAAGGGCTTCTTTACCATGATTTTCTCTCTCTCTCTCTCTCTCTCTCTCTCTAGGTATCATATCCATCTAGAAAAAGGTCCATATTGCATCACTACATGTAGCAAAACAGATGACAGACACTCTCATCTAGACTTTTCCAGACATTACAATCATGCGTCCTAGGAGACAGTGCTTTTTTTTAGCAGGAACTCCTTTGCATATTAGGCCACACCCCCTAATGTAGCCAATCCTCCAAGAGCTTACAGTAGGCCCTGTAATAAAAGCCTTGTAAGTTCCAGGATGATTGGCTACATCAGGGGGTGTGGCCTAATATTCAAAGGAGTTCCTGCTACAAAAGAAGCCCTAGAGACTCCCAACTGCATATGAGAACGCACTGCTCATGAGCCTAACAGCATGTACAGTCGCCATGCTCCGTGAACAAGGACAGTGCATTTATGTGCCATGCATGTACAGCTTCAGTGTGTGTAAAGTGTTCATGGTTTACATTCATGCATGCATGCCAAGGCTGTGCGTCTGCGCCAAAACAGTCGCATCACTCTGAAAATTCACTTCAACTATTGCACTTCAGCTATTGCACAAAAACCCATTACTACTTCAGACATCTTCCTTGCACTTCCTATTTACTGCACTTCCTATTTAACACCACTGTCACTGGAGAAGTTGCCATCTGGATGAACATGCTTGATCTATGATTTGTCCATCCACCATTTCAGCATTTCTCCAGTCTCCCACAAGGTGCCAAGGTATTGAGCTTCATCCATTGCGCAATGCCCTCTACCACTTCTGGACATCTTCCTTCAATACTGTTCCTTGCATTCCCCATTTAGCGCTATTGTCAATGGAGAAGTTGCCACCTGGACACAGGTCTAATCAGGTCTAGCGCCCTGCATCTGCACATTAAGCACAGGAGCGTTTCTCCCACCGGAGGGTGGCATAAAGCCAAAATACGCAATAGCCTCATGAACGAGCGGCCCATTAAATCAATTCATGCTTGCGCATACCAACATCCCATTGAAGTTAATACGGGTTTTGTTTGAGATGGAGGAGTCGACGCCTTCCAGCTCTTTCAGTGTCAAATTAAAGCCGTCCTGCGTGCCGCAGGATCGGACCTGCGATAAGAGAAGGAGGGTAAATTCTCTTCCAAGCTGTACTTCTGTAGCCTCCTGGGCTTCCGCTTGAGCTGCAGCGGAAGTTGGCCCGGCTGCGTTTGCTAGGGGACTGATGGATGGCACCGTCTTCCCACCGGCCATTACCGGATAAATCTATTTACACAGAAAATATTGACCCGGACCGGTGAAGTGGGACTGGAAACAGGAAACTTAGCAGGCCCCAAAGGTAGGAATCCATTTCCAGCCAGGAGTGTTAGCAACTCGAGTCCATAAACAACAGCGCTATCATTAATTACCCGGACAGGGGGCAGCCTCCGAATGCAGCGAGACGACTCCGGGGCCCACTGGACAAAGTTCCCCGCTTGCTGATTAGTTGGGGAAGGAAGCAAGAGGAAATGTAAGCGGGCAGTTTTAGGTCATTGGCCTTTGCCTAAGCCTGCGAAGAGGCTTATTTTCAAGTGGACAAGAAGCACAAAGGGGGGGCGGGGAGAGATGTAAATCTCGGAGGAGGGAAGGAGGAAGAATTCATTCCCAGCATGGGGGTAATCACTGCAATTTCCAGACACAGAAGGTAAAGGCTCTTCACGCCAGAGGTAATTAATTAAGGGCACGGGATATTGGTTTGATCAAATGCTTTTCGAGGGGAGGGTGAGGGAAAGGCAAGCACAATGCTGGGAAGGGGCACAAGAAGGGGAGAAGCCCTGTTGTGTATGGGATACTGTGTTTGAATGTGGGTTGCTTGTTCCTGCCTGACTCATTGGAGCCTTTTAGGACTGAACTTGGGGAACGCTGAAACAATGGGAAGCTGGATCCAAATCTCTGTTTCCCCTGTCCAATCGCCAGCCCCCGTCTGGTTCAAACGATCCAACGGCGTTCAAGCGCGGGAACTCTGAGAGCATATAGTTGGCCCAGATTCTTCAGTCATAGGCTGTGATCACACACACTAAATAATGCACTTTAAACCCACTTTCAATGCACTTCCCAGCTGGATTTTACTGTGTGAACCGGCAAGATTCCGTTGGAAAGTGCACTGGAAGTGGACTGGAAGTGCATTGTTTAGTGCGTGTGATCGCAGCCTTAGTTTAACTGTTGCCATGCTGTAATCGCAATGAAGAGCTTCGATCGACCGCAACCAAGTCTCTTCGTGCATCGAACCCCGTACTTTTCACTGGCAACAAAGGCAGGATCCTGTTGAGCGAGCCCCGGGCAATGACAGCGCACCGCGCTGCTTCACGCACCAGCACGCACCACGCATCGCATCACTATCGCTCTGGCTGTGGCTACTGTTCCAGGAACACTTCCAGAGTTTGATACAGCCCCCTCCATACACAGAAGGGTGGCACAGCCTAGTGGAAGGCAAATAGGCTTGTGTGGCGCGACTGGCACTAAACTGGCAGGATTCAAGTCTGAAGCATCAGGACAAAGCTTGAGTCCAGGGGCATCTTTAAGACCAACCAAATTTGATTCTGGGTATAAACCAGGGCTTTTTTTTTTTTTTTAGCAGAAACGCACAGGAACACAGTTCTGGCTGGCTTAGTGCCAGGGGTTGTGGCCTGATATGCAGATGACTTCCTGCTGGGCTTTTCTTACAAAACACTCACTGCACAAAACATTGGTGATGGCAGGAGGTGTGTCCTAATATGCAGATGACTTCCTGCTGGGCTTTTCCTACAAAAAAACCTCACTGCTAGGCTTCCCAACCCTCCCGCCCTGGCGGGGGAAACCAGGGTTTCCAGCCTCTTCCCCCGCTCCCCCCAAAAATGGAAGCGGGGGGAGGGGGGAAGGGCGCCAAAAAGCGTGGCAAGCCGCCCCATCTAGGAGCCGGTGACGCCGCTGCGCGGCTGCCGCTTCTTCTCTGCTTGGGAAGCGAAGAAGAGGCAGCAGCGCAGCGGCGTCGCCCACTCCGTCTCGCCCTCAGCAGCGTTGCCCGCTCAGAGAAGGGAAGGGTGGAGGCAGGCCAGGAGCGTGGCAAGCCTGCAGCAGCCGCCACCGCAGCACCCCCTCTACAGCCGGCAAGCCCGTCTTCAGCGCCCCCGCCCGCCCACGGGAGCATGCCGGCCGGGGACGGGAGTGTGAGCCCCTCGCGGGCTGCCAGCCGCTGAGCCCTCCCTGGCTGCCTGGGGAATGGAGAGCTGGCCCGGGAGGCGGCCGGGCATTGCTTTCTGCCAGGTGGGCGATGGGGGCTGTGCCTAGCTGCAGGGGGGGGTCAGCGGAGCGAAAGCAGGGGGGGCGTGTAGTGCCGCGCTCAGGGGCGGGTGGCCTGCCGTGGAGGGCGGGGGGCTGCAAGGGCGGGCGGAGATGCCTGCGGTTTGGGGTGCTTAGTTTTCAGCTGCGCAAAGCCGCGCCACTTGGCTCTGCTGGGGATGAGGAGGCAAGGAGCAGGGCAGCCCGTGAGCCGGGGAAGGGCTCGCGCTTGGCAGCTGGGGAGCGGGAGGAGGCTCTGGGGCATGTGCAGAGTGCGGTCTCAGACCAAGGGTCTGATTCAGTGTAAGGCAGCATCATATGTTCATAAGCAGCTGGCCGCCTCCCGCCACCCCCAGCTGCCGCGCCTCCGCCAGCCCAGCCTGCAGCAGCTCGGCCACCACCCCCACCATGCCGAGGCCGCCGCTTTCGAGGCCCAGGAAAGCGCCTGGTGGAGGGAATGAAGACATTTAAAAAGGTGTGCCGTCCTTTTAGATGTAATGGCCAGAACTCCCTTTGGAGTTCAATTAGGCTTGTCACACCCTTGTTCCTAGCTCCACCCCAGTGTCTCCTGGCTTCACCCCCAAAGTCCCCAGATATTTCTGGAATTGGACTTGGCAACCCTACTCACTACACAAAACGTTGGTGATGGCAGGAGGTGTGGCCTAATATGCAGATGACTTCCTGCTGGGCTTTTCCTACAAAAAGAACTCGCTGCACAAAACTGGGCTTTTTCTGTTAAAAAAAAATCCTGGTATAAACTTTCACAAGCAAGCACACTTCTTCAGATACAAGTACAGGGGACAGACAGCACCTCCATCTCCAACAACTCCTCGCCCACAATAATGCAACATTTAATTTGAACATGGACACTGGCTACCAGAACCTGCAATAAACCCAGATGCCAACTTTGTTGCCACACACACTCAGACAGCACAATCGCCGGACCTAAAAAAATCAACTATGCCATCTCAGGCTCATTCACTTGCTTATCCTCCAACATTGCACATGCCATTAAAAAACCAACAGTGGCCTTCACGGCAAACCCTACACCAAAGGACAAAATGTAAAGGTAGTCCCCTGTGCAAGCACCGAATCCTTGCCAATCCATGGGGTGACGTCCCATCACAATGTTTTCTTGGTAGACTTTTTACGGGGTGGTTTGCCATTGCTTTCCCCAGTCATCTACAATTTATCTCCAGCAAGCTGGGGACTCATTTTACTGACCTCAGAAGGATGGAAGGCTGAGTCAACCTTGAGCCAGCGACCTGAACCAGCTTCCGCCGGGATAGAACTCAGGTCGTGAGCAGAGCTTGGACCGCAGTACTGCAGCCTTACCACTCTGCACCACGGGGCTGTGCACCAAAGGACAAATGGACACAAATCTGGCATCAAGAATCACAAGACAGAGAACACAAAATTAGTAACAGGTGAGGATGTCCCCTTCCTCCCTGATATGCATTTTTTTTACACTTTTGCCTTTTGACCTTTCATCCAAGGGACACGAAGCCCTAACAGAGACATTGCTAGTTTCTGCTAAGACAACAATAGCCTCCCTTTGGAAAAACACGCCACCCACCTTAAATGCTTGGTTTCATAACCTCTGGGACCGGTATCTTCTGGAATGCATCACTGATCGTATCAATAGAACACTATTTTGGAACCAGCTCCCAGAAGAAGTGCGGGCCCTGCGGAGCCTTGAACAGTTCCGCAGGGCCTGCATACTTTTTAAGATGGCCTTTGCCGATTGAATGATCGATGGATTCGCTTAAAGTGACTTGCCATCATATTTGCTGATAGAATAGCACCAGAAATGTTGATTTTTAACTTTATAATTAGAATGTTTTAAGATTAATGTTGTTTTTAATACTCATTGTATAACTTATTGTATGAAATGCTGTTAACCGCCCTGAGCCTGCTTCGGCGGGGAGGGCGGGATATAAATAAAATGTTGTTGTTGTTATTATTATTATTATCTTTCCCCCCAAAGTTCTAACCTGGAGGGGAAATGGTTCCCTTTCATCAGGGGTGGAATTCTAGCAAGAGCTCCTTGGCATATTAGGCCACACACCCCTGAGGTAGCCAATCCTCCAAGAGCTTACAAGGTCCTTTTTCGTAAGCTCTCGGATGATTGGCTACATCGGTGGGTGGGGGTGCGGTCTAATATGCAAAGGAGTTCCTGTTAGAATTGCACCCCTGCATTTCATGGAGTTTCTGTTTCACCAAAAATTCGTACCATCTGACTGGTCTTCCTTACAGAGATGATTGTGACATTCCTGGAATCACCTTTTAAAGCGCCTTGTAGCATCCTTATTTATCCTTACTTACTGATGTGCTGCGTGTTATCTCTGTTTTTTAGGTGTTAGCAAGGGGTCGTTTCGTAGAAAAAGAGGTGCTGGAGCTCATTGCCACGACTCATTTGCACAACTCATTTGCGTAGGCCGCACACCCTTGACATCATCAGAAAGCGTCCTAAGTTATATCAGTTTGGCATCAACCTTAAAATACCGCTTGAATTAGAATTGTCCTAATTAAACCTTCCTCCCGCCATGCTTTTTAAATTACTTTCTCCTATGTGGGCACAGTGGCGTGATGAAGATTTCCATCTCTCTGCTTTATGTGCTTTGGTTCTTTTCCCATTTGTTGTGGGAAAAAATATTAGAAAGGTTGTCATATCTTTCAGCAAAATTCTCACCGGGGGTATGAACGATGGAGCCCAGAAGCAACTATGTGGGGGCTCTGAAGTCCGCCGCTCAACATCTTCTCATAGTTCCTGGTCCTAAGGATGCCCGGCGGGCTTCAACGAGGGCCAGGGCCTTTTCAGTCTGGGCTCCTACCTGGTGGAATGAACTTCCACTGGAGATCCGGGCCCTGCAGGATTTATCAACGTTTCACAAGGCATGTAAGTCGGAGTTCTTCCGCCAGGCTTTTAATTAATCCTTAATTAAGCCCTACACGGTCAAGGGCCTGTCAATCTATGGGACCGCCTTTCTCCATTTGTCCTCCAGAGAGCACTGCATTCAGGGACACAAAACCTACTATCTATCCCTGGACTAAGGGAGAGCAGCCTGTGTTCTACACGGGCTAGGGCCTTCTCAGTGGCAGCACCAGAAATGTGGAACGCCCTTCTGGAGGCCATAAGGGTCCTGCGGGATCTCTCCCGATACCGCAGGTCCTGTAAAAGCAAACTATTCTGACAGGCCTTTAACACTTAAATGGGAGAGGACTGACACGCCTTACGCTGCTGAACGGTATCACTCATGAGGAATTACGATCGTTATAGGATCACTGTCAGAAGAAAGAAAGTTATGATTCCGCCAATGCTGAAGTGTGAACAGCACCATGAAATGTATTTTAATGGCTATTTTATTGTTTTAAATTATAATTATAAATTGTTTTTAAATTGACTGTTAGCCGCCCTGAATCTGCTTGTGGAGAGGGCGGGATAGAAAATAAAACAAACAAACAAATAATCCCCCAGCATTTCACCATTATGGTGTTATGTTATGCTGTTAGCCATCAGCTGCAAACTGTTTACCACCTATGTCTGTAAGAAGAGGCAGATGGTATTGGATTTATATCCCGCACTCCACTCCGTATTCCAGCGTCTCAGAACGGCTTACAATCTCCTTTATCTTCTCCCCCACAACAGACACCCTGTGAGGTGGGTGGGGCTGAGAGAGCTCTCCCAGAAGCTGGCCTTTCAAGGACAACCTCTGCCAGAGCTATAACTGATCCAAGACCATTCCAGCAGGTGCAAATGGAAGAGTGGGGAATCAAACCTGGTTCTCCCAGATAAGAGTCTGCACACTTAGAATCAGAGTAGGAAGGGACCTCCAGGGTCACCTAGTCCAATCCCCTGTACAATGCAGGAAACTCACAAACACCTCCCCCTAAATTCACAAGTCATTACCACTCTGCTTAACCACTACACCAAACTGGTTCTCTGTTTGTTTACTGTGCTGCTCTCGTTTTGTAATGTCTGTTTTTATGATATTATTTTAACTGCTGTTTTGTTGTTGTAACTGTTGTATTATGGTTGCTTGTGGGATAGGGCGGGACATAAATGTAAAAATTAAATTAAAATTAAAGAAAGCACAATAGAATTTAGAGGTTCTGGTGCTCTGCTCCTATGAGCTCCTACCCAAAATGAGTCCCGGTTGTTAGCAGCAACTCTTTTTTGTAGCTTTTGGATAGTTCTCTTTGTAATTATGAGCTTACATCTAATATGCTACCTGATTATGTCTTGCAATCCGCAGAATAGTAATTTTATTCCTCTTATCTGGCAGAGCTGAGTTACGTACTGATCTCTTAGGAAACTGACTTTACAATCTTCTAGCTTATTTTTGGAATGACATTTCAGTTGCAATGACATGACAGCTATGCTCTCTGCCACTCACACCTCCTGAAACCACTTATGCTACTCAATATAGGTTAAGTTAATGCCTTTACCTATATAATCGCATAATCTTGGTTCTAATGCTGTTCTCATGAGGCTATTAGACTTTGTTGTACACCTGAAAACTTAATAAAATTTAAATTTGCCAAGCCTGGAAATTAGCTCCCCTCCTGTCCCGTTTGGACCTGGCCACTGGAATCCATGCAAAGCTCAACTCCAGTCTAGACTACTGTAACTCACTGTACGCTGTCCTACCATTGAGACTGACCCGGAAAATTTAGCAGGTCCAGAATGCACAGATCCTGTCAGGAACACTACGGATGGCACATAGACAACCTATGCCATAGGAGGTGGTGGTGGCTACAAGCATGGCCAGTTTCAAGAGGGGATTGGATAAAAATATGGAGCAGAGGTCTATCAGTGGTTATTAGCCACAGTGTGTGTGTTGGGTGTGTATTTTGGTCACTGTGTGACACAGAGTGTTGGACTGGATGGGCCATTGGCCTGATCCAACATGGCTTCTCTGATGTTCTTATGTGACACAGAGTGTTGAACTGGATGGGCCATTGGCCTGATCCAACATGGCTTCTCTTATGTTCTTATGAGACACAGAGTGTTGGGCTGGATGGGCCATTGGCCTGATCCAACATGGCTTCTCTTATGTTCTTATGAGACACAGAGTGTTGGACTGGATGGGCCATTAGCCTGATCCAACATGGCTTCTCTTATGTTTTTATGTGACACGGAGTGTTGGACTGGATGGACCACTGGCCTGATCCAACATGGCTTCTCTGATGTTCTTATGTGACACAGAGTGTTGAACTGGATGGGCCATTGGCCTGATCCAACATGGCTTCTCTTATGTTCTTATGAGACACAGAGTGTTGGACTGGATGGGCCATTGGCCTGATCCAACAGGGCTTCTCTTCTGTTCTTATGTGACACAGAGTGTTGGACTGGATGGGCCACTGGCCTGATCCAACAGGGCTTCTCTTCTGTTCTTATGTGACACAGAGTGTTGGACTGGATGGGCCATTGGCCAGATCCAACATGGCTTCTCTTATGTTCTTATGAGACACAGAGTGTTGGACTGGATGGGCCATTGGCCTGATCCAACAGGGCTTCTCTTCTGTTCTTATGTGACACAGAGTGTTGGACTGGATGGGCCACTGGCCTGATCCAACAGGGCTTCTCTTCTGTTCTTATGTGACACAGAGTGTTGGACTGGATGGGCCATTGGCCTGATCCAACGTGGCTTCTCTTATGTTCTTATGAGACACAGAGTGTTGGACTGGATGGGCCATTAGCCTGATCCAACATGGCTTCTCTTATGTTCTTATGTGACACAGAGTGTTGGACTGGATGGGCCATTGGCCTGATCCAACATGGCTTCTCTTATGTTCTTATGAGACACAGAGTGTTGGACTGGATGAGCCTCTGGCCTGATCCAACATGGCTTCTCTTATGTTCTTATGCGACACAGAGTGTTGGACTGGATGGGCCACTGGCCTGATCCAATATGGCTTCTCTTATGTTCTTATGTGACACAGAGTGTTGGACTGGATGGGCCACTGGCCTGATCCAACATGGCTTCTCTTATGTTCTTATGTGACACAGAGTGTTGGACTGGAGGGGCCACTGGCCTGATCCAACATGGCTTCTCTTATGTTCTTATGTGACACAGAGTGTTGGACTGGAGGGGCCACTGGCCTGATCCAACATGGCTTCTCTTATGTTCTTATGTGACACAGAGTGTTGGACTGGACGTACCATTGGCCTGATCCAACAGGGCTTCTCTTCTGTTCTTATGTGACACAGAGTGTTGGACTGGACGTACCATTGGCCTGATCCAACATGGCTTCTCTTATGTTCTTATGCTGCAAGCAGGGGCAATACTGGGGGGAGGGAAACTGGCCCAGGGCCCCTAAAGGCATGGAGGCCCATAGGCCAGTGTCTACTTGGCCTAATTGTAAACCTGGCCCTGCTTGCTGGGGGTAAAGTGTAGCAGACTGGGGAAGGCAATGGCAAAGCACCCCGTAAAAAAGTCCGCCATGAAAAAGTCATGATGCGACGTCACCCCAGAGTCGGAAATGACTGGTGCTTGTACAGTTGACTACCTTTTACTTTATTAAACCGAGTGGATTAGATAAAACCAGACCTCATTTTCGTGCAGGAGCTCACAGGAGTGGAGCTCCGGAACCTCGACATTTTATCGTGCTCTTTCTTTCTTAACTCCCCCCCCCCTCAAAAAAAAAAAATACTTGCTTCTGGGCTCCACTGTTCAAACCTCCTGTGAGAACCTTGCTGAACTCCAAGACTGGACAAACTTTCTAGCATTTCCCCCCACAAAAAAACGGGGAAATAACCAAAACATATAAAGCAAGCAGATGGAAATCTTCCTTATGCCACTGTGGTCGCAGAGGACAAAGTAATTTAAAAAGTATGATGGGAGTAAGTTTTCTTATCGCATTTTTAAGGTAGATGCTGAGCTAATATAATTTAGTACACTTTCGGGTGATGGCAGGGGTGTGTGGCGCATGCAAGCAAGTTGTGCGACTGAGCTCCGGCACCTTTTCTTTTCTTTGAAATGACCCTTGGATATAACATGTATATTATTCGATCGCCCCTGTGACTCAGAGCTGATAGGACATGATAAAAAACTAGCATAAGGCCAGACAGCATTCAGCAGTTCCCCTTTCTGTTTTTAGATTCAAGGCTTTTAGCTGCCATAGTCTCTCGTAGGGTTGCCAATCTCCAGGTGGGGGCAGGGGATCCCCCGGTTTGGAGACCCTCCCCCCGCTTCAGGGTCATCAGAAAGCGGAGGGAGGGAAATCTCTGCAGGGAACTCTATTATTCCCTATGGAGATTCATTCCCATAGAAAATCATGCAGAATTTATCCACGGGTATCTGGGGCTCTGGGGGAGGCTATTTTTTGGGGTAGAGGCACCAAATGTTCAGTATAGCATCTAGTGCCTCTCCCCAAAATACCCCCCAAGTTTCAAAATGATTGCACCAGGGGGTCCAATTCTATGAGCCCCAAAAGAAGGTGCCCCTATCCTTCATTATTTCCTATGGAAGGAAGGAATTGAAAAGGTGTGCCATCCCTTTAAATGAGATGGCCAGAATTCCCTTTGGAGTTCAATTATGCTTGTCACAGCCTTGATCTTGGCTCCACCCCTAATGTCTCCTGGCTCCACCCCCAAAGTTCCCAGATACTTCTTGAATTGGACTTGGCAACCCTAGTCTCTCGTATGATTTTTTCCACCCACGCAAAAAGCCAGGAGTCGCCTAATCTTCGAGAACTGAGCGTTCCATTTCCAACACCATATCCTGTTTCAAACCGAGCGCATCAGCAACGTCCTCTCTTTAGCCCATCTGCACGCATTATCGCTCCCATAATGTGTCATGAACCGGCTGCGGCCTCATTCCATGTAAAAGACTCGGTTTTAAAAGCCGGCGTAATTGCATAATGCTGCTCCGTCCGGAAGCAGAAATGCAGGAAAGAAGAGCTGGTGCCATCTGATAGCGCAATCTGGGTTTAAACTACTGACAACAGCCCATGTTTCCTCCTTCCTGATGCTTTGTGGCATTTTTTTTTATTGCCCTAAAAATAGTTTATCTGCCAATAAGGTAAAAAGGTGACTGCAAAATAGCCCTCACCCAGGCAAAAAGAAGAAGATGATGATGATGAAGACGATATTGGATTTATATCCTGCCCTCCACTCCGAAGAGTCTCAGAGCAGCTCACAATCTCCTTTCCCTTCCTCCCCCACAACAGACACCCTGTGAGGTAGATGAAGATATTGGATTTATATCCCGCCCTCCACTCTGAAGAGCCTCAGAGCGGCTCACAATCTCCTTTCCCTTCCTCCCCCACAACAGACACCCTGTGAGGTAGATGAAGATATTGGATTTATATCCCGCCCTCCACTCCGAAGAGTCTCAGAGCGGCTCACAATCTCCTTTACCTTCCTCCCCCACAACAGACACCCTGTGAGGTAGATGAAGATTTTGGATTTATATCCCGCCCTCCACTTTGAAGAGTCTCAGAGTGGCTCACAGTCTCCTTTACCTTCCTCCCCCACAACAGACACCCTGTGAGGTAGATGAAGATTTTGGATTTATATCCCGCCCTCCACTCCGAAGAGTCTCAGAGAGGCTCACAATCTCCTTTCCCTTCCTCCCCCGCAACAGACACCCTGTGGGGTGGGTGGGGCTGGAGAGGGCTCTCCCAGCAGCTGCCCTTTCAAGGACAGAGTCTCAGAGCGGATTACAATCTCCTTTCCCTTTCTCCCCCAAAACAGACACTCTGTGAGGTGGGTGGGGCTGAGAGGGTTCTCCCAACAGCTGCCCTTTCAAGAACAGAGTCTCAGAGCAGCTCACAATCTCCTTTTCCTTCCTCCCCCACAACAGACACCCTGTGAGGTGGGTGGGGCTGGAGAGGGCTCTCACAGCAGCTGCCCTTTCAAGGACAACCTCTGCCAGAGCTATGGCTGACCCAAGGCCATTCCAGCAGCTGCAAGTGGAGGAGTGGGGAATCAAACCCGGTTCTCCCAGATAAGAGTCCGCACACTTAACCACTACACCAAACTGGTTCTCTGTAACCAAGGCTACCACAGGACTGCCAAGTTTGAATCGTCCGAATACTCTTATCTTGGGGACGCGGACTTTTTGGAAGTAGAATACATGAACTTCCTGATCATTCTTATTTTGCAAGTAGTATCTGAAGATCCTCACCAACGTCTGGTGTCTCCTCTTATGGGCGAAGTATAGCAAAACCCAAAACTCAGAAAGTTCACAGAATGAGAGCTTTTTACTTATTATGGTCTTTATGGTCAGAGCTATCTAAGCGACCGCCTTTCCCCGCATGTTCCCCAGAGAGCACTGCATTCAGGGACACAAAACCTACTGTCCATCCCTGGACCAAAGGAAGCCAGGCTATGCTCCACACGGGCTAGGGCCTTAGAATCATAGAATCAAAGAATCATAGAGTTGGAAGGGACCTCTAAGATCATAAAGTCCAACCCCCTGCACAATGCAGGAAACTCACAAATACCTCCCCCTAAATTCACATGGTCTTCATTGCTGTTAGATGGCCATCTAGCCTCTGTTTAAAAACCTCCAAGGAAGGAGAACCCACCACCTCCTGAGGAAGCCTGTTCCACTGAGGAACTACTCTAAACTCACAAACACCTCCCCCTAAATTCACAGGATCCTCGTTGCTGTCAGATGGCCATCTAGCCTCTGTTTCAAAACCTCCAAGGAAGGAGAGCCCATCACCTCCCGAGGAAGCCTGTTCCACTGAGGAATTGCTCTAACGGTCAGGAAGTTCTTCCTCATGTTGAGCCAGAAACTCTTTTAATTTAATTTCAACCCATTGGTTCTGGTCCTACCTTCTGGGGCCACAGAAAACAATTCCACACCATCCTCTAGATGACAGCCCTTCAAGGACTTGAAGATGGTGATCCTATCACCTCTCAGCCGCCTCCTCTCTAGGCTAAACATCCCCAGCTCCTTCAACCTTTCCTCATAGGACTTGGTCTCCAGACCCCTCACCATCTTTGTTGCCCTCCTCTGGACCCGTTCCAGCTTGTCTATGTCCTTCTTAAAATGTGGTGCCCAAAACTGAACACAATACTCCCGGTGAGGTCTTACCAGAGCAGAGTAAAGCGATGCCTTCTCAGTGGCAGCACCAGAAATGTGGAATGCCCTCCCGGAGGCCATAAGGGCCCTGTGGGATCTCTCTACTTTCCACAGGGCCTGCAAAACTGAATTATTTAAACAGGCCTTTAACATCTAAACCGGGAGAGGACTGCCATTCTACATCATTGAAGAGCTACGATTGCTATAGGATCCCTAAAGAAAGAGCCCGCCTATATCGAAGTTCTACAGCACCATGGAATATTTTAATCGTAATTGTATTTTATTGGTTTTAAACAGTAACTATAGATGTCTGGACTGACTGTTAGCTGCCCTGATTCTGCTTGCGGAGAGGATGGGATAGAAATTTAAAGTAAGAAATAAATAATATTACTCTGGGAATTATAATTATAATTGATTTATTTCTATCCCACCCATCTCCCGAATTTGAGCACAGGGCGGCGTACAGGTTATTTCATCAGTACAGAGTGCCGAATTTGCTTAACATACGAGCCATACAGAATAAAGGACAGATGTTTCAGAACCACAAGCCAATGGCTCATCCATTCCAACACTCTGTGGAACACAGTGGCAAAAAAAACCTCCAAGTGCCATCAGGAGGTCCATCAGTGGGGCTAGAAGCCCTCCCACCGTGCCCCCCCCACCCAAGCACCAAGAATGCAGAGCATCACTGCCCCAGACAGAGAGTTCCAACAATATGCTGTGGCTAATAGCCACTGATGGACCTCTGCTCCATATGCTTATCCAATCCCCTCTTGAAGCTGGCTATGCCTGTAGCTGTCACCACCTCCTGTGGCAGTGAATTCCATGTGTTAATCACCTTTCAAGTGAAGAAGGACTTCCTTTTATCAGTTCTAATCCGACTGCTCAGCAATTTCACTGAATGTCCACGAGTTCTCGTATTGTGAGGAATGACAAAATGCTGAAGCATCTAGTGGTGATGGTGGAAAGCACTATCTACTCACAGCCTACTTATGTGGTTTGCCATTAACTGCTTCTGAGTAGCAACCCTGGACTTTATGGGTGGTCTAACCAAGGCTAATCCTGCTTAGTGGCCATTTTTAACCAGACAGGGCTAAGCCTGAACCATCCCAGAAAGGGCCTGGCAGATGCCCATGTACTTATTTAAGAACATAAAAACATAAGAGAAGCCATGTTGAACCAGACCAATGTCCCATCCAGTCCAACACTCCTTGTCACACAGGGACCAAAACCCAGGTGCCATCAGGAGGTCCACCAGTGGGGGTAGGACACTAGAAGCCCTCCCACTATTGCCTCCCACCCCCCAAGCACCAAGAATACAGAGCATCACTGCCCCAGACAAAGAGTTCCAACAATACGCTGTAGTTAATAGCCACTGATGGACCTCTGCTTCATATGTTTATCCAATCCCCTCTTGAAGCTGTCTATGCTTGTAGCTGCCACCACCTCCTGTGGCAGTGAATTCCACATGTTAATCACCCTTCAAGGGGAAAAAAATACTTCCTTCTATCCATTCTAACCCGACTGCTCAGCAATTTCATGGAGCGCCCACGAGTTCTTGTATTGTGAGAAAAGGGAGAAAGGAAGAAAGATCTGGGGAAAAAGACTGTTCAGGGAGAAACAATACAAGTTTATAAAATTATGCACGGGGTGGAAAAAGTAGGTGGGGGAATTACATTGGATTATTGCTGATCCCTGTTCACAATGATATACTGATCTGTGTGTGTGTTTAGTATCGCAAGCTAAGGGATAAACTGAAGGCCCGGAGATGAATCTGCACAAAAGGCAGCCTCGTAGTCCTCTTCGCGCACATTCTTTATTAGGTACCACTTTATTATAGCGAAAGGTCGAGCCAAATCAATTCTCCGTCGCAGCCATCTTGATCCAGTGACAAGATAGAGAGCATCGTCGGAACCTGCCGCCATCTTCTACTAGAAGAATTCCCATTTTTTCGCCCAAGGCCAAAGCTAGCAAGGGGGAAAGGAAAGGGAGCGGGGGGGGGAGAGATACAGCAATTTCGCTTATCCTTTCTTTTCTTTTTTTAAGGAACAACTTGGATTTTGCTTCTGACTTTTTAAAAAAGGAGGTCCCTTTTTTTCCTCGTTTAATCCGACAAAGATCGTCCTCTTTCAATGACCCCTCACCCCCCCCCCTTTCTCTGTTCCCTCCTCCCCACCTGGGCCCAGGGGCTTCTTCCCTTATGGCAGTAACTAGATAACACACTCTATCAGAGATCCTTTTTTTTTTTTTTTGGTAAATCATTGGAAAGGCACTAGAGCTGATAGTGGCATCAATCCTAACCTGACATGGGCGAGGGTCATCCATTTATCTCTTCAACATTGCCTGTGGTTATAGGGGCAGCCATCTTGGTTCTCTCTCTCTCTCTCTGTGCAGTTTAACAACCTTGCAGAAGGCACCTCTGTCAGGAACGATAACATCTGCAGCACTTCCAGAGTTGCCTTCCCCCCCACCGCTCCAAGTTTCAAAATTTTATTTTAGAATTGCAAAGTCATACATAAAAAAGATAAATCAAAACACAGATCAGAGCAAGGCTGCTAAAATAAAATAAGCAGTAAAGACATTCTAAATCAATTTTTTTTAAAAATAAAATCTACATATTTCCTAAGCAAACTACAATCCACAGTGTTTTGAGAAACAACCAGGCGTTTTTTTGAGCAGGAACGCACAGGAACACAGTTCCGGCTGGCTAGGCATCGGGGGGGGGGGGGGGTGTGTGGCCTGATATGCAAATAGGTTCCTGTTGGACTTTTTCTACAAAAAAAGTCCTGTGTGGAACAATGGTGATGTCAGGGGGTGTGGCCTAATACGAGAATGAGTTCCTGCTGGGCTTTTTTGACCAAAAAAAAGCCCTGGAAGCAACGTATTTTTTTAAAATGGAGACCATTTCTCCTCAAAATCTACTTTATATGAAGGTGTATCAATAACTGTATTATCAAAGATTTCAGGTTTTCACGGCTGGTAACATCATTAGGGTTTGTAGAATCTTTCGGGATCAAGTGCCGTGTTCTACTGGAGAAAGTTTTCCTTCCAGACATTTTGTTCTCAGCTGCGGAGAACATCCTCAGTGGCGTTGCAGCCGGAGCAGGCGCTCAGACCTTCTTGGCTGCTGTGCATTGAGTGGGGCCAGGGCTGCTGGAGAGCTGCTATTTCTCGGCTGGAAGGGGTGTGGTGAAAGGGCAATTGGTTTGTGGATGTGCCCATTGTTTGGTGGGGCTTCCTGGAAGGGTAGTGATAAGGAAACTGGCTGTTGAATGTGACCATTGTTCCGTGTTAATTGCTGGGAGGGTTGGAAGGAGTGTGAAGATAAGGAAGATGGTTGTTGACTGTTCTGCTTGTTCTGTGGAATTTGCTGGGAACGAAACGTCTGGAAGGAAAACTTTCTCCAGTAGAACACGGCTCTTGATCCCGAAAGATTCTACAAACCCTAATAACTGTATTGCTAGTTTATCCGATATTAACAAATCCCACACCTTACGATATCAACTTCGAACTGCAGGCGCCACCTTTTCCTTCCAGTTTTGTGCTAACGCTGTTTTTGCTGCCAATAATAAGATCTGGACTAAATTTTTACTCATTTTATTCCTTTCAGTATTGCCCCAACAGTTTAATAAAACTGACTCGAGACTTGTCTTTTTAAACAACTTCAGCCCTTTTTTTGGCTGCTGATGCACGCAAATCCCACGAGGGGTGGGACTACATCGAGGCAGCAAAGACGTGCAGAGAGAAAAGTCGGCTTCGTTTATCCTAACAGGACAGTTGCATTGACCTAATTTTCGAGTTTGACTTTTGTTTCTAGGGTTTTGTTTCTAGGGGGCTGGAGATCTCCCAAAATCGCAACTGATCTCCAGACTACATAAATTGCCAATTATGTTTATTTAAAACATTTATTCCAATTCTCCTGGAGAAAACAGCTGCTTGAAAAGGTGGACCGCATGGCATTATACTCTACCAAGTTTCCTCCCCTCTCTAGATGCCACTCGCCAAGGTTCCACCCTCAAATCTCCAGGTATATCAGAACTCAAAGCTGGCAAGAAGAAGAATGCAGATTTACACCCCGCCCTTCTCTCTGAGTCAGAGTCTCAGAGCAGCTTACAATCTCCTTTATCTTCTTCCCCTACAACAGACATTCTGTGAGATGGGTGGGGCTGAGAGAGCTCTCACAGCAGCTGCCCTTTCAAGGACAGCATCTGCCAGAGCTACGGCTGACCCAAGGCCATGCTAGCAGCTGCAAGTGGAGGAGTGGGGAATCAAACCCGGTTCTCCCAGATAACAGTTTCCTCCCCTCCCTAGACGCCACTCACCAAGGTTTCACCCTCAAATCTCCAGGTATATCAGAACTCAAAGTTGGCAAGAAGAAGAATGCAGATTTACACCCTGCCCTTCTCTCTGAGTCAGAGTCTCAGAGCGGCTTACAATCTCCTTTATCTTCTTCCCCTACAACAGACACTCTGTGAGGTGGGTGGGGCTGAGAGAGCTCTCACAGCAGCTGCCCTTTCAAGGACAACCTCTGCCAGAGCTACAGCTGACCCAAGGCCATGCTAGCAGGTGCAAGTGGAGGAGTGGGGAATCAAACCCGGTTCTCCCAAATAAGAGTCTGCACACTTAACCACTATGGCTGACCCGAGGCCATTCCAGCAGCTGCAAGTGGAGGAGTGGGGAATCAAACCTGGTTCTCCTAGATAAGAGTCCGTGCACTTAACCACTACACCAAACTGGCTCTCAACCCTACTGGATGCTTATAATAACTTTATGATAGCTGAGCGGTGGCCAAACTGCAGCTCGGGAGCCACATTTATATTTCACATTTATATTTAGACACTCTCCAGCTTTTACAATTGTTGCATAGACAGTTGCAGTTGGAGCCTCAGAAATCAACAGTCTTCCATTAGGGATTACCCTTTGTCAGATTCAAAATGCCTCTATGCTAAGCTTAATATAAATTTGAAGATAATACTGGGTATTCCATTACTACATTCAAGGCTTTGCCTCGTGCACTGCAGCCTGAAGAAGGCGAATGAAACGGACAGTTACGTAGGCGATCCGTAGCTGCTGTTGCTGTAACATCAACCCTCTCTTGTAATTATGTCAATTGCTGTTCGAATCCGGCATCTTTTGTGTAGTGCTTTTTGTCAACAATATTGATAATAAATTGTTGGTTTCGAAATATAGAGTAGCAAGCCAAGACTTGCATCAACAGTTGCGACTTTTTTGCAGGGTTTTTTTTTTCCTTTTGTGACAATATCACTTTTCTGCATAGCCATCTCTTTCTGCATAACCTCCCGGTGGTGGCTGGAGATTTCCCAGATTTCTGACTCATCTACAGGTTACCGAGATCAGTTGCCCTGGAGAAAACAACTGTTTGGGAAGATGGAATGTACGGCGTTACGCCACGCTGAAGTCCCTCCCCTCCCCGAATTTCAAACTCCCCAGGCTCCACCCCCAAACTCTCCAGGAATTTCCTTACCCAGAGCTGGCATCCCTAAATGTATTTAATATATTTAACTTAGGAATTGTATTTTAACTGTATTATCTTGTTTTTACTGTTATAACATGTCCTGTAAGCCGCCCTGAGCCTGCCTTGGCGGGGAGGGCGGGGTATAAATAAAAATTTATTATTATTATTTTTATTAAATTAATGTGGAAAGTAAAACATGTTCCCCACAAACTGAACCCTGCATCATCCTTTCCCCCAGGGGTGGAATTCTAGCAGGAGCTCCTTTGCATATTAGGCCACACACCCCTGGTGTAGCCAATCCTTCCAGAGCTTACAAGGCTCTTTTCTGTAAGCCACACCCCCCGATGTAGCCAATCCTCTGAGAGCTTACAAGGTTCTTTTTTGTAAGCTCCAGGAGGATTGGCTACATCAGAGGGGTGTGGCCTAATATGCAAAGGAGCTCCTGCTAGAATTCCAGCCCTGCCAACTTCCAAGTGGGGACTGAAGATCTCCCATCTACACAACAGGTCTCCCACCTACAGATAACAGTTCCCTTTAGGGCTGCCAGATCAAGGTTGGGAAATCCCTGGAGATTTGGGGGGTGGAGCTTTGGGAGGACAGGGCTTGGGAAAGGAAGCAATCTCAGCAATGGCACAAAGCCCATCCTCCAAAGCAGTCAATTTCTCCAGGGTACTAATCTCTGTAGGGACGTCAGATCAGGGGTGGAATTTCAGCAGAAGCTCCTTTGCATATTAGGTCACACACCCCTGATGCAGCCAATCCTCTGGTGCTTACAAAAAAGAACCTTGTAAGCTCTCAGAGGATTGGCTACATCAGGGGTGTGTGGCCTAATATGCAAAGGAGCTCCTGTTGGAATTCCACCCCTGCGTTGGATCATATCTCATTCTTCGCAAGGGGATCTTTGTTGTGTGTATGAAGGACTCGTGGCATGATAATATCATCCATAAGCGATGTTATCACACCAGGCATGTTGCCTGGAGGCTCTATCACTTGGGCAAAACTCTATGGTAATCCATAGAATTCTTTCCCCAAGTAATAGAGTGTTCCCCCCAGCAACATGCTGGCACAATAACATCACTTCCAGGTGACATCATCACCCCCGGCATGTCACAGCATGCCGGCACTCTTCAGAGCTGCGGCTCCCCCTGCTGGCAGGTTCGGGGCCCCAAAATCGGGGGGAACCCTAGGTGATCTCCAGCTTCCACCTGGAGGTTGAAAGTCCTATTTCACCTTGAGGAAATGGCTGCTTTAGAGGGTGGCTTCTGTACCATGGCATCCCTCTGTGGTCACTCCCATCCTAAATCCCCTTTCCAGATTCCCCCACCATCCCAGTTTGGTGTAGCGCAGGGGTCCCCAACCCCCGGGCCATGGACCGGTCCCGGTCCGTGGCCTTTTTCCAAGTGGGCCGCGCAGCCACCCGCCCACCCCTCCGTGCAGCCTTGTTGTCCCCCCATGCAGCCTTGCCAACCTCCCCTGCCCCCTGCTGATCAGCTTATCCAATCAGCGGGGAAAACCGCGGCAGCAGCGGCAAGCGACCGCTAAAACAGCCGCGCTGCCGTGGTTTTCCCGGCCAATTGGATCAACTGATCAGCGAGGGGTGAAGGTCAGTCTGGAAGGTGTTTCACCTTCCCTGGCCTTAAAGTGGTAAAAACGGGGTGATGAGACTGTGCGGGGGAGGGCAGCAAGGCTGCGGGGGGTGGGGCAGAGGAGGGAAGAGGAAACGGGGGGAGGAGAAGGTGCCGTGGGTGGGGGCAGCCGCTGACTCTGGGGCCGCAGTGGGCTGGCCAGCCCTGGGGTCAGTCCCTGGGACAAAAAATGTAAGGGGCCTCTGGTGTAGTGGTTAAGTATGCAGACTCTTATCTGGGAAAATGGGGTTCAACTCTCCACTCCTCCACTTGCAGCTGCTGGAATGGCCTTGGGTCAGTCATAGCTCTCGCAAGAGTTGTCCTTGAAAGGGCAGCTGCTGTGAGAGCCCTCTGAGTCCCACCCACCTCACAGGGTGTCTGTTGTGGGGGAGGAAGGGAAAGGAGATTGTGACCCACTCTGAGACTAGAGTATAGGGTGGGATATAAATCCAATACCTTCTTCCAATATTTATAGGAATTGCCTAAGCTGTTTCCCTCCTCTTGGCAGTCCCTGTATCCTCTCCCTGCCTCATGCTCTCCTTCTCAGCCATTCACCAAGCCACCTTTTGTCTGCCCCTCTCCTTTGGTGATATTTATTCTTTATTTACTTAATTTATACCCACCTTTCTTCACAGCGGGGACTAAAGCAGGCTACATTATTCTCTCTTCCCCCCTAGTATGGTGTAATGGTATGGTGTAATGGTTAAGTGTGTGGACTCTTATCTGGGAGAACCGGGTTTGATTCCCCACTCCTCCACTTGCATCTGCTGGAATGGTCTTGGGGCAGCCGTAGCTCTGGCAGAGGTTCTTTTTTTTCTTCAAACAATTTTATTAGTATGAGTTTAATAAAGTTTCAGAGACTTTTTTGTTGGGATTACAAATGGAAAAGTTTCCAAAAGAAGATAGAACTTTAATCTGGTACTTGCTCTCACCTGCTAGGACATTGTATGCGCAGTTGTGGAAGCAAGAAAAAATACCAGAGAAATGGGATTGGATTGTAAAAGTTATGACATGGAGTGAAATGGACAAGTTAACAAGAACCTTAACAGACTATGATTTAGAAGTATTTAAGATGGAGTGGAAAACGTTCAGAAGATACGTAGAAAAAGAGTGGAAAATAAAAGGACATTGGACAATTTTTGATAATGACTAAGTACAAGAGGGAGGAGGGTATTAATTTTGGTTCTTATTAATTAAGGGTACCTTTAATATTAAGATTTTAAGTATATAACACCGGCGGGGGTCAAGTAACGGGGGGAAGGGTGGGTAGAAAGTAATATATGGGATAGATTAAAAAAAAAGTAATTATTAATGATGTAAGAAATTGAAATTTATTACGATATGTTACTAATAAAATTGTTTGCAGAGGTTCTCCTTGAAAGGGCAGCTGCTGTGAGAGCCCTCTCAGCCCCACCCACCTCACAGGGTATCTGTTGTGGGGGGAGAAGATATAGGAGATTGTAAGCCACTCTGAGTCTCTGTCCTTGAAAGGGCAGCTGCTGTGAGAGCCCTCTCAGCTCCACCCACCTCACAGGGTGTCTGTTGTGGGGGGAGAAGATATAGGAGATTGTAAGCCGCTCTGAGTCTCTGTCCTTGAAAGGGCAGCTGCTGTGAGAGCCCTCTCAGCTCCACCCACCTCACAGGGTGTCTGTTGTGGGGGGAGAAGATAAAGGAGATTGTAAGCCGCTCTGAGTCTCTGATTCAGAGAGAAGTGCGGGGTATAAATCTGCATTCTTCTTCTTTTTATCAACACATCAAGAAGCCTACGAGGTAGACTAGGCTGAATGTCTATGACTGGTCTAAAATCACCCGGTCAGCTTTCACAGCAAGAATCTGGGTCCGGCAGCCCCTGCTCTGAAGCTCGAAAGGCTTCCACTGGGTGACTGCTGTTGAACTTTTAGAAACTTTTCGAAACTCTTCATCCAAGATCTGTTTCTCAAAACTTTATACTACAATACAACTTGTTTGTCTTAAAGGCGCTACCGGACTCGTGACTATTTTGAAGCAACAGACTAACCCAGCTAACTCCTCTGGAACTAAAACAGGGGTGGGGAACCTTTTTTCTGCCAAGGGCCATATGGATATTTATAACCTGGATATTTATAACATCATTCGCGGGCCATAAAAAATCATCAGCTTAAAAAACAGTGCTCCGCAGAGGGAGAATGATTTAGAGCAGCAAAATTAATGCAAATAATTGTTTTTCATTTGAACTTTCCACCGGCCATCGAAATAGAGGGGCACCAAAGAAGAGGTACAAGGACTCCTTGAAGAAATCCCTTGGCACCTGTCACATCAACCATCACCAGTGGTCTGACCTAGCCTCAGATCGCAAAGCAAGGAGGCACACCATCCACCAGGCTGTCTCTTCTTTTGAGAACGCACGCATAGCTGGTCTTGAGGACAAAAGGAGATTGCGGAAGAATCGCACTGCTACGGCACCAACCCCAAATTAGACTTTTCCCTGCAGCCACTGTGGCCGGACCTACCTGTCCCGCATTCTTCTGGTCAGCCACCAGCGAGCCTGCAGCAGACGTGGACTATTGCACCCTTCTTAAATCTTCGTTCGTTCGCGAAGTCAAGCCGAGATATAGAGAGAGATATTTGAAGTCATGTGGGGAGAGCCTAATCTGGTGCGCACACACACATACACCGGGCCCATCACCCTAGGCGAATGCATAGGTCCAGGGCTTTTTTATAGAAAAAGCCCAACACGAACTCAGTAGCATATTAGACCACATCCCCTAATATTAGCATATTAGGTCACACCCTCATTAGCATATTAGGCCACACCCTCTAGGATAATCAAGTGCAAACTGAACGGTGACAGTAACTTTTCCAGAACCTGCAGCAACTCTGGCCGGCCAGCCAGGCCCCAGGGAGGCTGCCGCACAGTACATCTGGGCCCTGTGATCCCTGCCTGGCCCTGGGGAGGCTGCTGCACAGCGTGGCTGGGCCCCACGATCCTCGCTGGCCAGCCAGGCCCCGGGGAGGCTGCCACATGGCTTGGTTCGGCCCAGCAATCCCTGAGGGCCACAGCAAGTCACCTCGGGACGCAGGTTCCCCACCCCTGAACTAAAAGCTTAGTGTTTGTTTACATTTATTTATTTTCTATATTTTCTTCCCCGGGTCTCCTGGGGAAGAAAGGAAAGAGGCAGTGCTTCCTTTGCCCAGTTCCCTGGATCCCATGGGAGAAATACAAAGCAAGCATCTTTAAGACCAAGGAGTGCTAACGTTTTAAGCATGTTTTAATTTTTTTAAATATATATATATGTGTTTGTGTTCTTTATAAAATTTATATCTCTGCTACCTAATCTTAAATAGGTACACACATGGCCCGGCCCGACATGGCCTGGCCCATCCAACATAGTCCAGCCCAGCAAGATCTCATTTATGTCAGATCCGGCCCTCGTAACAAATGAGTTTCACTGCCACAGGAGGTGGTGGCGGCCACAACTATAGCCACCTACAAGAGGGGTTTAGATAAAAATATGGAACACAGGTCCATCAGTGGCTATTAGCCACAGTGTGTGTGTATATATAACATTTTTTGCCACTGTGTGACACAGAGTGTTGGACTGGATGGGCCACTGGCCTGATCCAACATGGCTTCTCTTATGTTCTTATAACAGAGTTCGACACCACTGATTTAGAGTCTGCCTTTCCCACTCGGACTTGAAGTAGTTGTAAGCGTAAGAGACATCTAGTAAGTGATACACTAGTCCCAGGATTACCGACATATGAACATGTGTTGCTTATTTGACACAATGCAGAGTGCGCCATTTAGAAAACAAGAATCGCATTGCCAATTCGAGTGTAGCTTCATGTACCTGACGCAGTTAGGTTTATTAGCTTGCACATCCCATGAGGGAAATCCCTCAAGGGTCTGGGGATGACTGGAGCTTTGACCTTCTACCTGTCAGAATTTCCTTTCGTAGGCTCGGAGTACATGGCACCCAGCCCTCGGAACACGGATTCGCAAACTCCATTCGACCAGAGGCGGAGGGAAGCATTGTTAAAACAGCAAGTGCCACAATTATTAGGATCGGTCCAACGAACTGGAATAACAATCTGACGGCTCACTAAGTATAATAGGCTCGGTGGTGTCTAAGCCTGGTCAAATCCTCCCCAGAAGCCCAGCAGAGAGCACCGTCCTCTTCTGGGATCAGCATGTTTTATACATCCCATCAGGGTCTGGGTGGCTGACATTTCGTTCTACCCCAGAGGCGGAAGCACCAAAACCGTCTGTTTGCTCGTCTCTGCCTTCCTAAGACACCAGAGAGGTGTTGAGTCGCGAGCTAATTAAGTCCTGTGGGAGAGGCCACGGGTATGTTTTCCTTCCCCCTCTCGTAAAGTTTAGACCGCATTATGTACAAAAAGCGCGGGTTCCCGCTGGATAACAACAGAGCAGATTGCAAATGTAAAGGATTCTGAAAGGAATACTCTGAGACTTGTATCTTTACACATGAATTAATTCGCTCTTCAGCGTGTATTCTGAAAGCTACCAAGCAGTCCGTGGAGGTGGATGGGAATGGAATGCTTAATACAATTTTTTTTAAAAAAAAAAATAGATCTGCTTAAGCTTTGAGCTTGCAGCAATGCACATACTTAAATTTGCAAGTTGAACAGCGGGTGCTGAAAACATCTCAGCCTACAAGACATTCTCTGAGATAGCCACAGCTGGTTAGTCCAAAACGTCTGGGAACCATTATTTCAGAAACAATGCTCCCTCTCAGCTGTGGAGTCTGGCAAGCAAAACTTCTACTTTGTGAGCTACTGCCATTAAAGTTGGGAACAAGCAATTTGGCTACTGCATAAATTAGTTTCCTCTGGGGTCATCTTTTCTGAGCTAAGGCAATAATGTGTGAGCTAGAGGCTAAAAAACTAACTCACACTAACTCAGCTTAGAGGGAACACTGTCTAGGACAGGGGTGTCAAACATGCGGCCCGGGGACTGAATCAGGCCCCCGGAGTGCTCCTATCAGGCTCCTGATTGTTGTCTGTTTCCTTCTCCCTCTCTCTTGCTTCCTTCTGCATCTCAGCTTGCTTTGCCAGGCTCACTTAATCGCACAGGAAGTACAGAGCAAAGCCTCTATTTTCCCCACTGGCTGAGGCTCCTCCCTTGCTTTGCCAGGCTCTATCAATCGCACAGCAGAAGCTTCTCTTCCTTCTATTGGCTGAGGCTCCTCCCCCTCCTGGTCCCCTGGGGAAGAAAGGAAAGAGCCAGAGCTTCCTTTGCTCAGTTCCCTGGATCTCATGGGAGAGATACAAAGAAAGCACCTTTAAGACCAACAAGTGCTACTGTTTTAAGCATGCTTTATTTTAAGCTTTTTTTAAAAAAAAAAAAAAAAAGCTTTGTCTGTGTCCTTTATATCACTGCTACCTTGGCATTACATTTTATGACATGCATGGCACAGCCCAACAAGGCCTCATTTATGTCCGATCCGGCCCTCGCAACAAATAAGTTTGACACCCCTGGTCTAGGAGATTATTTCAACGGCCTCAAGATGAAATTCCCAGGTCTGAACTGGTAGCGAAAGGACGATCCAGCTTTGCTTGTGAACAGTGCTTCCGTCAGAGCAGCGGGCGGGGGGGGGGGGGAGTTTTAAATATCTATGTTGCATATGTGCTTAGAATTGTATCTATAACGTGGAGTTCTTGCCTGGCTCACTGGGGCCTGAAGGACAGAGCTTGGGGACTCGGGAACAAGAGGTGGCGGGATCCAAATCCTGCTCCAATCGCGAGCCCCTGACTGGTTTGAATGGTCCACTCACAGGCAGCATGGCAACTTTGGGCGTGTGTATATAGGAGGCACCGCAGCCCCAGTTCTAGGGTTGCCAAGTCCAATTCAAGAAATATCTGGGGACTTTGGGGGTGGAGCCAGGAGACATTAAGGGTGGAGCCAAGATCAAGCACAATTGAACTCCAAAGGGAGTTCTGGCCATCACATTTAAAGGGACGGCACACCTCTTCAACGCCTTCCTTCCATAGGAAACCATGAAGGATAGGGGCACCTTCTTTTGGGGCTCATAGAATTGGACCCCCTAGTCCAATCCTTTTGAAACTTGGGGGGGGGGTATTTTGGGGAGAGGTACTAGATGCTATGCTGAAAATTTAGTGACTCTAACCCAAAAAACAACCCCCCCAGAGCCCCAGATATCCGTGGATCAATTCTCCATGATTTTCTATGGGAATAAATCTCCATAGGGAATAACAGAGTTCCCAGCAGACATTTCCCTCCCCTCCCCCCGCTTTCTGACGACCCTGAAGCGGGGGGAGGGCCTCCAAAGCAGGGGATCCCCTGCCCCCACCTGGGGATTGGCAACCCTACCTAGTTCTCAGTCTTCGTAGGCAGCGCTATACCATGCTGTATTCAATAAAAGAGCTATGTTCACTAGCATCTCGCCTCATTAATGTATAGAACCCACTATATTATAATCTAGGAACAAGAGAAGGGACCAGGCATCCGTAGGAACCCCTGCCTGGCTTCCCTGAAACAATTGGGGAGGGACGGTGGCTCAGTGGCAGAGCATCTGCTTGGTAAGCAGAAGGTCCCAGGTTCAATCCCCGGCATCTCCAACTAAAAAGGGTGCAGGCAAGTAAGTGTGAAAAACCTCAGCTTGAGACCCTGGAGAGCTGCTGCCAGTCTGAGGAGATAAGACTGACTTTGATGAACCGAGGGTCTGATTAAGTATAAAGCAGCTTCATATGTTCATGTGTTCAATGGTGGAAATGGTGTGAGAGGGAAGCCTAGGGTTGCCAAGTTCAATTCAAGAAATATCTGGGGATTTTGGGGGTGGAGCCAGGAGACTTTGTGGGTGGAGCCAAGATCAAGGCTGTGACAAGCATAATTGAACTCCAAAGGGAGTTCTGGCCATCACATTTAAAGGGACGGCACACCTTTTCAATTCCTTCCTTCCATAGGAAATAATGAAGGATAGGGGCACTTTCTTTTGGGGCTCATAGAATTGGACTCCCTGGTCCAATCCTTTTGAAACTTGGGGGGTATTTTGGGGAGAGGCACTAGATGCTATACTGAAAATTTGGTGTCTCTATCTCAAAAAACAGCCCCCCCCAGAGCCCCAGATACCCGCGGATCAATTCTCCATGATTTTCTATGGGAATAAATCTCCATAGGGAATAATAGAATTCCCAGCAGACATTTCCCTCCCCTCCCCCCGCTTTCTGACGACCCTGAAGCGGGGGGAGGGCCTCCAAACAGGGGGATCCCCTGCCCCCACCTGGGGATTGGCAAGCCTAGGGAAGCCGCATTTGCAGCACTCCAGAGCTGAATGGAATAACACCTAGGGCTTCTTTTTTAGCAGGAGCTCCTTTGCATATTAGGCCCCTCTCCCCTGATATATCCAGTCCTCTAGGAGCTTACAGGGCTCTTCTTACAGGGCCTACTGTAAACTCCAGGAGGATTGGCTACATCAGGGGAGTGTGGCCTAATATGCAAAGGAGTTCCAGCTACAAATAAAAGCCCTGAATAACAATGCTTTCAAGGTGAGTTCCCCTAATTATTGTGTGACTAATAGTCAAGCTGAGCACCTGTAACCCGACTCACATCACAGATACTGCGTTTTTTTGCGGTCAGCGAAATGATAGGGGAGACAGAGGCAATGACGGTGGTTTCTAGAGGCCTGAGCTGTTAGCTCATCCAAGCAGCTAAGTGAAAACGTAAAAAAACCCAGCAACTTTTAGAAACCCATGGTGCGTCATTTCAATCGACCAAAATGTTGGGTTGCTGAGTTCAACCGACTTCAAAGGGAGGTTGTAATTAGGAATGCAAAGTCCTCAGTGGAGATGGGATATGATATCTCTCACTCCCAGCTCCCATTTAGGGTTGCCAAGTCCAATTCAAGACATATCTGGGGACTTTGGGGGTGGAGCCAGGAGACTTTGGGGGTGGAGCCAGGAGACATTAGGGGTGGAGCCAAGATCAAGGCTGTGACAAGCATAATTGAACTCCAAAGGGAGTTCTGGCCTTCACATTTAAAGGGACGGCACACCTTTTCAATTCCTTCCTTCCATGGGAAATAATGAAGGATAGGCGCACCTTCTTTTGGGGCTCATAGAATTGGACCCCCTGGTCCAATCTTTTTGAAACTTGGGGGGTATTTTGGGGAGAGGCACTAGATGCTATACTGAAAATGTGGTGCCTCTACCCTAAAAAACAGCCCCCCCCCCAGAGCCCCAGATACCCGCAGATCAATTCTCCATGATTTTCTTTGGGAATAAATCTCCATAGGGAATAACAGAGTTCCCAGCAGACATTTCCCTCCCCTCCCCTCCCCCCGCTTTCTGATGACCCTGAAGCGGGGTAGGGTCTCCAAACCGGGGGATCCCCTGCCCCCACCTGGGGATTGGCAACCCTACTCCCATTGCCTCCAGGAGAGAAATTACGGAAAGTTCTTACGATAGAATTCCTGGCTATTCCTAGAGCTACCTAGAAGTGACAACTGTAGCTATAGGAATTGGGTTGCCAATCCCCAGGTCAGGCAGGGAAGGAAGGTAAAGGAACCCTCCGCGAAAACCAGCCTCCACAAATAATACAAAAGGGTTGTAAAGGTATCAAAAACAATTTGTTCCAATATATATGTAAGAATCAATCCATAAGGGGCCACAAACCCACACCCGAAGTCACTTGGAATGCAAAAAATAAAAATGTCCAGACTTCAGAAAGGTGCAGGCAGTAATTCCCACAGTAGAGTCATTCACGGAGCATAAAGCTTTCAAAAGTGCTGATTCTGTACAGCAAGGCACGATGAAATAAATGCGACGTGGCGGTACGTGATCCGTCGTTTCACTATAGCTTCTACAAGCTTGCAGTCTCATGAAATTTACATGTTGGTGCTAACGAACACTTGTATCCAATATGCTTACAATCGTTACTATCCTGTATGGTGACCAATGTCTTCCGGCTCCACCCCCAAAGTCCCCAGATATTTCTTGAATTGGACTTGGCAACCCTATGTAGCAATCGTATAAAACTCTATGTTAAGAACTTCCAGTTTTATCTTAGAGCTTCCAGCAATTTCTAAAGCTACCCTTTTCACTTCCAGGTAACTCTAGGAATTGCCAGGAACTCTGTAGTAAAAACTTCCTGTAAGTAGACAAGGCCTTATTTTTCTTTTTTAATTTTTCTCCTGGGACACTGTTCTCCTTCCCACAACCTTCCCACCAGATCCCAGCAACCCTAGCTCTTAACAAGGAACAGTGTGATTTAGAAGTTCGCCAAAAGTAACACAATCGGGGGTGGAATTCTAGCAGGAGCTCCTTTGCATATTAGGCCACACCCCCTGATGTAGCCAATCCTTCAAGAGCTTACAAGGCTCGGGTTTTTTGTAAACTCTTGGAGGATTGGCTACATCAGGGGTGTATGGCCTAATGCACAAAAGAAACTCCTGCTAGAATTTCACCCCTGAACGCAATACCAACTTCTAGCGGCTACTGGGAGCATGGAGCAATTTTTCAGCTAACATAAATAAGTTATTTCTGTTGAAGCCAACAAGGTTAAGTGCCTGTTGATGATAACAAGGATCGTCATCCTCAGTGTATGTTGAAGTGCATTAAATCCTTAGAGTCCAGGGCGCTAGGAGGGGGAGAGAAAGGTGATGTCCCATTACTTCGCTGTACCTCTCGCTAATAGCACCATTATTATAGCCCAACATTCGCGATGCTTTTTAATGCATTTCCCTGGCTGGTACCATTATTTCCAGTGGAAAGGTAAGGCCAGTTTGCATGACATGATTTAAGCCTCTACAAAGAAGCATGCGTATTCTACACGGGGCCATAAATCTTAGCAGGGGTCTGTCAACTAAAATTGAAACCACTTATCAGACCCTCCCCTATCGCCCTACCTTATACATACACTTACACCTACACCCTGGCTTTATTTAGCCAATCCATGATTTTGTAAAGCACAGACAATTAAGGATACAAAAATTGGCACATTTTTTTCTGTATATCTGCTACACTGGGATGCAACAGTGACTTGTGATTGTTATTTTCCCCATGTTTCCCACTGCATAGCGTAGCCCAGGGGTCCCTAACCTCTCCGTTCCTGAGGGCGCCTTTGGAATTCTGACACGCCATGGTGAGTGTGGCCACAAAATGGCCGCTGTTATTTACCTTGAGGCACAATATGAAGACTGTGGTGGCAACTGCTTGCCCAAGTAGGGTTGCAAAGTCCCCTCGCCCGTCCGGCAGGGGAATTAGGTTGGGCTGGGACATCATGCAGGGGATGCTCTGGTTTTTGGGCAAACTCTGTGGTGAAATTGAGCTTAAACCGTAGAGCTTGCCCCCAAAACCAGAGCTTCCCCATGTGACATCCCCAATGTGATGATGTCACTTAGAATCATAGAGTTGGAAGGGACCTCATCTAGTCCAACCCGCCGCACAAAGCAGGAAACTCACAAACCCCTCCCCCTACATTCACAGGATCAGCATTGCTGTCAGATGGCCATCTAGCCTCTGTTGATAAACCTCCGAGGAAGGAGAGCCCACCACCTCCCGAGGAAGCCTGTTCCACAGAGAAACTGCCCTGTCAGGAAGTTCTTCCTAATGTTTTGGTCTGAAAGGTATCTCCAGGGGTTATTTTGTAGAAAAACAGGTGGTGGAGCTCATTAGCATAACTCTTCAGTAGTCACCACCCCCAACCAGCAAAAAGCAACTCAAAGCAAGAAACGAGAGAGATCCAGCCAGTCCAAGCAGGCCTCACTCACCTGGGGCTCTCCTGGCAAAAGTCCAGCAATCCACCCAGCACCCAATATCACATAAGAAGTGGAGAAAGGGTGGCGTGGGCTTCTCCAGGGGTTAATGAGGGCTGCTGGGGGCATGGCAAAGACCCTGGTGGCTGGCTGGCTGCCAGCTCTCCTAATCCAGGGATTGTTATGCAGCTGCACCTCCTATTCAATGGACAAGGTAGGTGGGGAGGAGGAGAGGGGCTGTCAGAAAGGTTCAGGAGCTGTGCTCCGGTGAGCTCCTGCTGAATTCAAGGCCTGGGTATCTCTAAAGGCCTCTGAGGGAGAACTCATTGGGGCCAGTCCCAACTATAGCTGCCAGTTCCAGGTTGGTGGGAAATTCCTGGAGACATCTTCCAGGTGACATCTCTGATTATGGGAACTGGCCACGACCCTGCCCCTCCAGACTCTCCCTGGTCGCCAGCCACTAGCTAACTGGGAACAACCCAAATAGGAATCCATGTTGTGCAGTTTTTGCTCCTGTGCAGTTGACAGCGGTCCATATAAACCCTTTTACAGGTTTCCCTGCAAAAACTGCTTCGTATGCTATGGTAGGAAGATCAAGTTGAGCCTTGGTGAATGAGCTACATTCGGAACGTATGCATTGCAGTTGATCAGAGTAGCTCTTTAGCGTTTTGAAAGAGGGAGGGACGGTGGCTCAGTGGTAGAGCATCTGCTTGGGAAGCAGAAGGTCCCAGGTTCAATCCCTGGCATCTCCAACTGAAAAGGGTCCAGGCAAATAGGTGTGAAAAACCTCAGCTTGAGACCCTGGAGAGCCGCTGCCAGTCTGAGTAGACAATACTGACTTTGATGGACCAATGGTCTGATTCAGTAGAAGGCAGCTTCATATGTTCATATGTTCAAAGATATCGGGTAGCTTCCTAGAGAAAACGAAGTCTTTACCCCAACCACAAACCTCTATACATTTCCACAAGGCAATGTGAGAACATGCGTGCGCAACTCGTTCCAGATCCCAACAGAACTGGTCAAAGCATAAAAACAAATGCATGAGTGCAGGGGTGTCAAACATGTGGTTCGTGGGCCAAATCAGGCCCCCGGAGGGCTCGTATCAGGCCCCCGAGCAACTGGCTTTCATCTGCTTCCTTCTCCCTACATCTTGCTTCCTTTTGCATAACAGATTGCTTTGCAAGGCTTCCTCAATTGCACAGGAGCTACAGAGCAAAACCTCTATTTTCTCCATTGGCCGAAGCTCCTCCTTTGGGAAGGAAGGGGGGAGAGGCACAGCTTGTTTTTCCAGACTCTCTCAGTTGCACAGTAGAGCTACTGAGCCAAGCCTCTCTTCCTTCTATTGGCTGAAGCTCCTCCCCCCCCACCCCCAGTTCCCTGGGGAACGAAGGAAAGAACTAGAGCTTCCCTTTGCCCAGTTCCCTGGATCCCATGGAAGAAATACAAAGAAAGCACCTTGAAGACCAACAAGTGCTCATGTTTTAAGCATGTTTTTATTTTTTAAAAATCTTTAATTGTGTTTGTCTGTGTATAAAGTTTATATCTCTGCTACCTAATCTTTAATAGGAACATGCACGGCCCAACCCGACATGGCCCAGCCCAACAAGGTCTCATTTATGTAAGATCTGGCCCTCATAACAAATTAATTCGACATCCCTGCATTAGCGTCTCTTCTGGACACTAGCAGAGACACTAATTTGTTCGGATTTCTGAATTGCTGCCTTACATATGGATTCCATAGATGACTGATAACCCCGGTAGATAAAGTCTCTTATTTGTTTTGCTATTGCTGAAACAGAAACATTAAATCCCACAGAGGATATCCGAAATGAAACGGAATCAAACTTGGGAGGCTCTTTGGTTCTTGACGTTTAACAAGGAGCCCTCCTAATGTCTTTGTTTGTTATTCAGTCACACAGTCGAGACCGACTCTTTGCGACCCCATGGACAAAGTCATGCCAGGCCCTCCTGTCTTCCACCATCCTCCGAAGTCTGCTCAAATTCGTGTTTGTTACGTCAGTAACACTGTCCAGCCATCTCCTCTTTTGCCGTCCCCTTCTTCTTTTGTCTTCTGTCTTTCCTAGCATCAGGATCTTCTCCAGAGAGTGCTCCCTTCTCATTTGGTGGCCAAAGTATTTCAGCTTCAGCTTCAGCACCTGACCTTCCAGTGAACAGTCTGGGTTGATTTCCCTTAGGACTGACTGATTTGATCTTCTTGCAGTCCAAGGGACTCTCAAGAGTCTTCTCCAGCACCACAGCTCAAAAGCATCTATTCTTCTGCACTCGGCCTTCCTTATGGTCCAGCTCTCACAGCCATACATTACTACCAGGAATACCATCACTTTGACTATACGGACTTTGTTGGCAGGGTGACATCTCTACTTTTTATTATACTGCCCAAGTTTGCCATAGCTGTCCTCCCAAGGAGCAAATGTCTTTTAATTTCATGGCTACAGTCACCATATGCAGTGATCTTCGATCCCAGAAATATGAAGTCTGTCACTACTTCCATGTCTTCCCCTTCTATTTGCCAAGGTGTGATGAGGCCAGATGCCATGATCTTAGTTTTTTTGATGTTGAGTTTCAAGCCTACTTTTGTGCTCTCCTCTTTCACCCTCAACAAGAGGTTCTTTAGATCCTCCTCATTTTCTGGCATTAGAGTAGTGTCATCTGCATATCTGAGGTTGTTGATGTTTTTCCCGGCAATCTTAATTCCGGCTTGTGCTTCTTCCACGCCAGCATTCCGCATGATGTACTCTGCATATATATTAAATAAACAGGATGACAATATACATCCTTGTTGAACTCCTTTTCCTATTCTAAACCAATCAGTTGTTCCATATCCCGTTTTGACAGTTGCTTCTTGACCCTTATACAGGTTTCTCAGGAGACGTGTGAGGTGGTCTAGTACTCCCATCTCTTTAAGGACTTGCCACAGTTCGTTGTGATCCACACTATCAAAGGCTTTAGCATAGTCAATGAAGCAGAAATAGACAGTTTTCTGATACTCCCGTGCTTTCTCCATAATCCATCGAACGTTGGCAATTTGATCTCTAGTTCCTCTACCTCTTCGAAACCCAGCTTGAACTTCTGGTAGTTCCCGATCGACATACTTGTAGGATCTTTAACGTGACTTTGCTGGCATGTGAAATGAGTGCAATGGTGCGATAGTTTGAACATTCCTTGGCATTACCCTTCTTTGGGATTGGAATATAAACTGATCTATTCCAATCCTGTGGCCACTGTTGTGTTTTCCAAATTTGTTGACATAATGTGTGCATCACTTTAACAGCATCATCTTTTAGGACTTTGAATAGCTCAACTGGGATACCATCATCTCCACTCGCTTTGTTGTTAGTAATGCTTTCTAAAGCCCATTTGACTTCACTCTCCAGGATGTCTAGCTCAAGGCTGTCGATTTCACTGTCATGGTTGACCGGGACATTAAGATCCTTCTTAATGTCTACCATGTGCCGAATTTTCCTTCTAATACGAGGCAAGCAAACAGATTTTTCTCCATTGGCTGAGGTTCCTCCCTTGCTTTGCCAGACTCTCTCAATCGCACAGCAGAGCTACTGAGCCAATCCCCTCTTCCTTCTATTGGCTGAGACTCCCCCCCAAGTCCCCTGGGGAAGGAAGGAAAGAGTCAGAGTTTCCTTTGCCTAGTTCTCTGAATCCACTGGGAGAAATAAAAAGAAACCACCTTTAAGACCAACAAGTGTTAACGTTTTAAAAAAAAATTAATATATATATTTGTGTGTTTTTGTCTGCGCCCTTTATAAAGTTTCTATCTCTGCTACCTAATCTTAAATAAGTACACAAATGGCCTGGCCTGAAATGGCCCGGCCCAACCCAACATGGCTCAGCCCAACAAGGTCTTATTTATGTAAGATCCGGCCCTCATAACAAATTAATTCGACACCCCTGCATTAGCGTCTCTTCTGGACACTAGCAGAGACACTAATTGGTTTGGATTTCTGAATTGCTGTCTTACATATGGATTCCATAGATGCCTGATAACCCCTGTAGATAAAGTCTCCTATTTGTTTTGCTATTGCTGAAACAGAAACATTAAACCCCACAGAGGATATCCTAAATGAAACGGAATCAAACTTGGGAGGCTCTTTGGTTCTGGACGTTTAACAAGGAACCCTCTTAATGTCTACCATGTGCCAAATTTTCCTTCTAATACGAGGCAAGCAAAGAGATTTTTCTCCATTGGCTGAGGCTCCTCCCTTGGAGAGGAAGGGGAGGAGGGATAGCTTGCTTTGCCAGGCTCTCTCAATCGCACGGCAGAGCTACTGAGCCAAGCCTCTCTTCCTTCTATTGGCTGAGACTCCTCCCGCTAGTCCCCTGGGGAAGGAAGAAAAGAGCCAGAGCTTCCTTTGCCCAGTTCCCTGGATCCCATGGGAGAAATACAAAGAAACCACCTTTTAGGCCAACAAGCGCTAATGTTTTAAGTTTTTTTAATATATATGTGTGTGTGTGTGTGTGTTTGTCTGTGTCCTTTATAAAGTTTCTCTCTGTGCTACCTAATCTTAAATAGGTACACACATGGCCTGGCATGACATGGCCCGGCCCAACCCGACATGGCCCAGCCCAACAAGGTCTCATTTATGTAAGATCCGGCCCTCATAACAAATGAATTCAACACACCTGACCTCTCCTACCTTCCCCATCTCCAACAACCTCCTACACCGGACTGCTAAACCAGGACATGTCTATTTGTCCAGAAAGGTTCAGATCTGAAGGAGGAATTGGGCCCCTGAATGGCAAGGGAGGAAGAGGAAACAAAAGAAGAAGAAGATAAAGATGCAGAGAGTGGAATCACTCCAGCAATATCAATACTAGAACCCTGCTCTCCGCTGCCTAGACAAAGCTGGCCTGGGAACTGTAGGGAAACTACCTCCGCCGATGTTAAGGCTGCATGGAGAACGCGAGCAGTTTACCAAGAGGAGGTATTTTTCTTACTTTAAAAAAAAAAAGAATTGCATCCTGTAAAAATAAAATCGGTTGCAAAGTTCTGCAAGCTCATCTTCGATAAACAAATCAATGCAGATGTTATTCAATTCAACCCACCACCCTAGGCTGAATTCAGGTGGGCATTTCGGCCTGACACAGCCCCCCACCCCACCCCCAGATTAAAACAGCGCATTACACAGCGCACATCTGGGCCCCAAACCGCAAACGCACCTACCTTATTTTCCGACGGCTCAACTCCACTCCAAAGCGCCTAGGTTTGCCTAGTCCAATTCAAGCAATATCTGGGGACTTTGGGGGTAGCTCCAGGAGGATGGAGCCAGGAGACATTGGGGGTGGAGCAAGAAGCAAGGGTGTGACGAGCATGACTGAACTCCAAAGGGCGTTCTGGCCATCACATTTAAAGAGACCACACACCTTTTAAGTGCCTTCCCTCCATAGGAAATAATGAAGGAGGGGGTCACCTTCTTTGGAAGCTCATAGAATTGGACCTCCTGGTCCAAACTTTTTAACACTTGGAGGATGTTTTGAGGAGAGGCTTTGGATGCTACGCAGCAAGTTTGGTGCCTTTACCACAAAATGCAGGCCCCACAGAGCCTCGGATACCCACAGATCAATTCTCCATTATACGCTATGGGAATTGATCTCCATAGAATATAATGGAGTGCCCAGCAGACATCTCCGCCCCCTGCGCTTTGTGATGACCCTGAAGCGGGGGGAGGGCCTCCAAACTGGGGATCCCCTGCCCCCACTTGGGGATTAAAACACAACAAAAAGGGGAAAGCCACGGGGATTGGAGAAATAGGAGACAACCATGCTTACAATTTAACGCTAATTAGTTAAACTTCGTAAGGTATTCATACACCATTTAACACACAGAATCAAGCAATGATTACTTCTTTATGAACACACATTAGATACTGAACAACTTACACGTAGAAACCATTGCATTTCAATAACTGACATAGCCAGAATGGTCCACTGACAAGTGAATAGACAAAGGTCTATATTTTTAAATAGTCCATAAACACAAGGCCGATGTTGCATACAGTATTGTACAATTTGGTACAGTCTTGTGACACGGTTCCGGTAAACTATCGTGTTTCTATGGAATTCTTCCTCTGACAATAATAACTTCTGGAACCAAAACTCATTTCATACGAACGCATGTCAATTTCCAAGGTAACCGTTCTCTTAAGCGACAAAAGCCGCAATCTGGTAACTTAACCTGGAACCACTGCTCCATAAAATTACTGGTCAATTATTTACTGCTGGGACTGTCGGTTCTCGTTTGGGAATTGGCAACCCTAAAAGAGCCACTAGATACTTCCCGGTGGCAAACTGCTGAAGCGCTTGCAAGACATTTCTCAAAATCATCTTTTTCACCATGCAACCTACGAGTTAGTTTACTCAACGGTACACATTCCCTCAGTTTCTCCAACCACTCCTCTTTAAGAAGCATCGTGTTCTTTTCCAATATTTAGCAAAGACTAATTGTGAAGAGGTTAGGGTTGCCAAGTCCAATTCAAGGAATATCTGGGGACTTTGGGGGTGGAGCCAGGAGACTTTGGGGGTGGAGCCAGGAGACATCGGGGCGGAGCCAGGAACAAGGGTGTGACAAACATAATTGAACTCCAAGGGAGTTCTGGCCATCACATTTAAAGGGACAGCACACCTTTTAAAATGTCTTCCTTCCACAGGAAATAATGAAGGATAGGGGCACCTTCTTCATTATTTTCCAATATTCTTTGGCTCTAATGAATCTACACCACATATGTATAAAGTTTGCATCAGTGGCTCCACAAATCCAACAAGAGGAGGTATTTTTTGTAAGTAGGGCTACCATGTTCCCAGGCTGGGCGGGGGTTTCCCCCACCCGGGAGGGATTCTCCCCAATGTTGCAGGTGTGATGACATCACTCACAGTGACGTCATCACGCCAGCAACGTTGCACGCTGGCCACTCTAGGAGCTTCCAGAAAAACTCTATGGCTTTCCCAGACGTTCTAGCAATTTGGGAGGGAAAACTCTATGGTGCCTATTGTTTCCCCTCCCAAATTGCTAGAGCGTCCGGGAAAACCATAGAGTTTTCCCAGAAGCTCCTAGAGCAGCCTACAAACAACGTTGCAGACACGATGATATCACTTCGCTAAAACAGTCCTCCGCCAGAGGCTGTGGGGGACTTAGCAACCCTATCTGTAACTGAAGACTGCCTCCTTACTCCAGTCCTGAAACCCCAGGAGAATCACATTTTTAAGACGTGAAAGGTGGGATACGCATAGAAAATCAGTAAGAAGAGGCAAAACTAGAAGCTCTCAGCTAATCAGCTGCTGCTGGGTTGTTTTTTATGCTTGTAGGTACAATGGTGGTTGTTTGTAAGGAAGCGTTCAAAGTTTTATCCCCCTCCCACCTCCCCACCCCCCCCCCTAAAAAATAGCCTCAAGCTATATAGTCCATTCTGCCACCTCATTTTGGGTGTAGCAGACCCAACTTTATATTTATATCTTTACATTTTCTAAGTGACTTGAATTTAGTCAGATGTCTAACCATTCAGTGTCCTACGGGGAGTTCTGAGATATTTTTCTGATCAGCTAATAGTTTAGAGAAACAACAACAAAAAGTTTGCATTTCAGCCCCTCATGGCGATAACTTTTTTTAATAAAACCCCTGGTTTTAAACGGTATGCCCCATTTAAAATCCACCATAGCACCCACACAACTTCCGGGACCAAAGACAATTCTGTGGCAGTGAGGTAGAACATCTAAAGTTTATACTTCGTTTTTGCACTGGCGTCTGGGAGTCTTCAAGCATGGCCTAAAACCCTTCGCAAAGCAAAAATATGGTTTCCCCATATAGCAGCCATTTTATGACTGGCCTGACCCAAATGACATTCATTTTGTAGTTTCTCCCACTTTCATTTTTCATATTTCCCCACAGACTTAATAAGAATGAGATTCGAATCCATTAGCAGTGTAAAAAAAAAGGTAAAGGTAGTCCTCTGTGCAAGCGCCAGTCGTTTTCGACTCTGGGGTGACGTTGCTTTCACAACGTTTTCACAGCAGACTTTTTACAGGGTGGTTTGCCATTGCCTTCCCCAGTCATCTATGCTTTCCCCCCACCCCAGCAAGCTGGGGACTCATTTGACTGACCTCGGAAGGATGGAAGGCCGAATCAACCTCGAACCGGCGACCTGAACCAGCTTCTGCTGGGATCGAACTCAGGTCGTGAGCAGAGCTTAGGACTGCAGCTTTACCACTCTGCACCACGGGGCTCTTGATGTGTGTAAAAAAGAGACCAAAATATTGTCTGCTTAATATATCTTCCTTTTATCCGTTCTAACCCTACTGCTCAGCAATTTCATCGAATGCCCACGAGTTCTTGTTTTGAGAGAAAGGGAGAAAAGGACTTCTTTTCTCTACCTTCTCCGTCCCATGCATCATCTTGATGATGATGGTGATGGTGATGGTGGTGGGGGGGGTCATTTTGCACAAAAAGAGGTGCCGAAGCTCATAGCACAGCTCATCGGCATCTGCCACACCCCCCCTGACATCACTGGAAAGTATACTAAATTACATCATCTCAGCATCTACCTTAAAACCCTTCTTGAATTAAAATTGTCATCAGAAAACCTTTTTGGTCAGCAGGGCGTCTGATTGGCCACTGAAGATCTGATAGGCTGTGCAGATTTTTTTTTTTAAAAAAAAAACTTACTTTGGGAGCAGCTGCTGCCTAGGGTTGCCAAGTCCAATTCAAGAAATATCTGGGGACTTTGGGGACGGAGCCAGGAGACTTTGGGGGTGGAGCCAGGAGACTTTGGGGGTGGAGCCAGGAGCAAGGGTGTGACAAGCATGATTGAACTCCAAAGGGAGTTCTGGCTATCATATTTAAAGGGACTGCACACCTTTTAAATACCTTCCCTCCATTGGAAATAATGAAGGATAGGGGCACCTTCTTTGGGGGCTCATAGAATTGGACCCCCTGGTCCAATCCTTTTGAAACTTGGAGGGTGTTTTGAGGAGAGGCATCAGGTGCTATGCTGAAAATTGGGTGCCTCTTCTTCAAAATACAGGTGTCCCCCAGAGCCCTAGATACCTGCAGATCAATTCTCCATTATATCCTATGGGTATCGGTCTCCATAGGAAATAATGGAATTCCCTGCAGACACTTTCCTGAAGTGGGGGGAGGGCCTCCAAACTGGGGGGGGGGGGATCCCCTGCCCCCACCTGGGGATTAATGAAATAGAAAAAGAGAAATCACAAGAACAATAAGCAACCAAAGACCAAAATTACCAGGCTGTGATATCCATTCTACGTATAGAAAATATTCAATCAAACAAGTGTTTCTTTAAAATGTTCCAGACACAAATATATAGATCAGTTTCACAGTGGGATTCGAAATCCCGTACAAAGTAGATCGTGACCGGGTTGTTAACTGGTAATTCCTGGTAATTCCTGTAATTCCTGTTTCATTCACCGATTTCTTCAGGTTTGGGATTTACTATAAAACTCAAAAATTAACCTGGACTGAGTTCTATTTCATTTCCAAGGTACCCGAAGGTCGCCACAACAATTCCATAGCTGGCGAAAAAGACGCTGTAAGCCTGACAGAACCTCAGCCTCTCTGCCCTCTTGTTGGCCCTTCAGTGGAACTGGTTGGCCACTGTGTGAGACAGGAGGCTGGACTAGGTGGACCCCTGGACTGATCCAGCAGGGCTCTTCTTATGTTCTTATGAAGGCCTCGGCCTCTCTGCCCTGTTGTTGGCCCTCCAGAGGAATTGGTTGGCCACTGTGTGAGACAGGAGGCTGGACTAGATGAACTACTGGTCTGCCCCAGCATGGTCTTCTTATGAAGGCCTCGGCCTCTATGCCCTGTTGTTGACCCTCCAGAGGAACTGGTTGGCCACTGCGTGAGACAGGAGGCTGGACTAGGTGGACCACTGGTCTGATCCAGCAGGGCTCTTCTGCTGTTCTTATGAAGGCCTTTGCCCTGGAGTTGGCATGCATATACACACACACACACACATATATATATGCAAATTTACAGCAACTTATTTATATTAGCACAGAGAACACACACACACACATTGTCTCACATGTATTCTTCTCACACACACTCACAGTGCTAAGATTACACAGAGCAAAGTGTAGAGCTCTTCTTACCAAGGTTTTCCATCAGGAGGGAGAATACGGTATACCACATAACTAAAAATACATTGCCAGTGTTAAGAACCAGCAGCTTCCACCTGCTTTCACTCCATGTTATCTGAAATAATGTTTTCAAAAGGTCTTCAAGGTACTAGATGGGGCAGAACTCAAACATTAGAACTCCAGAATCCTAACTGTCAGTTATTAACTGACATTCAAAATCAAAAACTGGAAGGAGGAAGGCACAGAAATTTTTAATGGCAGTAAGTATCTAGCACACAATGAACCTTTTTTGGGCAGCAGATTCCAAATGGACTAAAGGAAATGCTGCCTTACACAGCCGGTGATTAAAATGTGGAATTTGCTACCAGAGGATGTCACGATGGCCAAAGGAGTAGAGAGCTTTAAAAGGGGGTTAGATAGATTCATGGAGGAGAGGTCTATCACTGTCTACTAGCCATGGAGGCTAAAGGGAATCTCCATGTTCAGAGGCAATCAGCCTCTGAATCCCAGAGCCATGAGGCAATATCAGGGAAAGGCTTCAGACTCTACACCCTGTTGTTGGCCCTCCAGAGGAACTGGTTAGCTACTGTGTGGGATAAGATGCTGGACTAGATGGACCCCTAGTCTTAACCAGCGGGGCTCTTATTATGTTCTTATGAAGGCCTCGGCCTCTCTGCCCTGTTGTTGGTCCTCCAGAGGAACTGACTGGCCACTGTGTGAGACAGGATGCTGGATTAGATGGACCCCTGGTCTGATCCAGCAGGGCTCTTCTGATATTCTTATGAAGGCATCAACTTCTATGCCATTGTTGGTTTTCCAGAGGAACTGGTTGGCCACTATGTGAGACAGGATACTGGACTAAAGGGGACCACTGGTCTGATCCAGCAGGACTCTTCTGATGTTCTTATGAAGGCCTCAGCTTCTCTGCCCTGTTGTTGGCCCTCCAGAGGAACTGGTTGGCCACTATGTGAGACAGGATACTGGACTAAAGGGGACCACATGTCTGATCCAGCAAGACTCTTCTGATGTTCTTATGAAGGCCTCAGCCTCTCTGCCCTGTTGTTGGCCCTCCAGAGGAACTGGTTGGCCACTATGTGAGACAGGATACTGGACTAAAGGGGACCACTGGTGTGATCCAGCAGGACTCTTCTGATGTTCTTATGATGGCCTCGGCCTCTATGCCCTGTTGTTGGCCCTCCAGAGGAACTGATTGGCCACTGTGTGAGACAGGATGCTGGATTAGATGGATCCCTCATCTGATACAGCAGGACTCTTCTGATGTTCTTATGAAGGCCTCGACCTCTATGCCCTGTTGTAGGCCCTCCAGAGGAACTGGTTGGCCACTGCGTGAGACAGGATGCTAGACTAGATGAACCACCAGTCTGATCCAGCAGGGCTCTTCTGATGTTCCTATGAAGGCTTTGGCCTCTCTGCCCTGTTGTTGGCCCTCCAGAGGAACTGGTTGACCACTGTGTGAGACAGGATGCTAGACTAGATGGACCACCGGTCTGATCCAACAGGGCTCTTCTGATGTTCTTAGCTCCCTCCCACGGCCATGAAAAAACCTGGCTCTTATCGCCTTCCTGTTTCAAATAGTTTGCAGAATTAAAAGCGACTGCTGTTCAGACTATATATGCTAAGGATCTCTGACCAGAGCAACAGAGTTAGAAGGCAACATCCTGTTAGGAAGAGGCTTTGCATTTGTCAGAAGAAAGGAGTTTTCAAAAAATAAATAGATAACAGCACGCTATGTAGGCCATTAAAAGAAACAGAGGAGGCCTTGTTGATCTCTGATAAACAAACCATATGATTAACCATTACTTCCCCTGCTGGTATTAAAAAAAAAATCTGCTATTCAAAGTTGGAGAGCATTTAATATTATATATTGCCTCTGCCTAGCTTAAATTGTTTTTTTTTCCCCTCCCTTTAAATGTACACAATATTACAAATTTAATTTTAAGCTGTTTGAATCAGTCTATAAAAGAGATTTGATTATACCTGAGTGTTCTGGCCCCATTTTTTCCATATCTCAGTAATCTTGGCGGTAATTGGTTGATTAGGCCCCTCACACTCCATCTCTGCCTCAGTTTCCATGGTAATGTTACAGGAGCCGTTATGGATGAGAACTTCATCTCTTTCCACTTTAGGGCTGGAACGAGAAGGGAGGTTAAATGGGGTGTCATCAATCTTAATGAAATGCAATTATTTTTACTCTTATTAATCATCGCAAGCCATTAGCTCGTGGCAACTCCAGGCCACCATTTGTCAAACTTTGCAAATTTCTGTAATTTTGTTTCCATTCTTTTATTGTTTATTTGTTTTGCCCTCTTCTACCCTCCACATATGCGCCACCCCCCCCCCCCCGACATCCGTAAACCCTCCTGACCAAAAATACACACAGGAAATATTTATCCGCGATGCCTTTCCGTCTTGCCTCTTGAAATATATATATATATATTTGTGTACAGGTTCCGTTCCAGGACCGAACGGGCAACTCGAGAAAACAGACACTGCTGGAGTCAAAAAGATGGAATCGAGCCCCTCTTTCTCTTCCCTCTCTTACTCACACTTAATCCTGAGGAATGAATAACTTGCGAGTCCCTTAGGGCAGGCGCAGAAATTGGAAAAACCACACAACTGGCTAACTGGTCCCTGATTCCAACTGTGAAAAAATGAGCTCATTTAAGGTTCCAATTCCTGCTACCCAGCTGATAGCAATGATGCTTTCTTGCTAGCGCTGGAACATTAACTTAGTAAATTAATTAAACTTACTTAACAGCCCGGCCTAAGCAGATTCGATATATGTGCCAGTTAGTTTAACAGCCCCCCCCCTTCCCCCCTACCCACCCGAAATCTCTTCTCCTCACATTGGGAAGCAGGAGACGGGGTGGGGAAAAGTAATCGGAATCGTAATGGCAAAGGAGAGTTCTTAATTAGACCTATGTCCTGACAGCTGCTCGCTTGGGTGGGGAACTTCTAAAATGGTAATATCCTTTCCCTCACTTCTCGGGACGACACTTTGCTTTCCTTTCAGCCATCCTGACTACCCTTAGGCTGATTTGCGCGTACGTGAGAAACTGCAATTTTTGTTTGTTTCTCTTCCAAAAATTCGCAGCTAAAAAAGCAAAAGTAGAACTAGCACCGCAGCGCCTATGATGCTGGCTAACCAAGGCTGGTGCGTGAGAGTAGGCCGAATAGGTGGCCGCCTAGGGTGCCACTTGGCCTAGGGATGCCATGAGGGGTCCCCTCTTCCGTGCCCGCTGCCTTCCGGACTTCGTCGGGGCCTCTCAAGGCTCACGAGACTTTGGCGAAGTGGGGGAGGCATGACACTGACATCATCTGTGATGTCATTGAGGCCTGAGGTGCAGGAAACCCTAGCACCGAGCCTGTGGCTAACTTTCACATTTCTGCCCAGGTCATGTTTCCTTTGCAGCAAAATACAGAACTAGGGTTCCCACCCTTCAGGTGAGGCCTAGAGAGCTCCCCGTATTAAGCTTCAAGAGGTCAGTTCCCCCAAGAAAATGGCTGCTTTGGAGGCATCATACCCCACAGGGGTCCAGGGATGGATTTACAAATAGGTCAAGTAGGCACCGGCCTATGGGCCCCCATGCCCTTAGGGGCCCCGGGCTGGTTTCCCCCCCTTCCCGGTTTTCCCCCTGCTTGCAGCCCTCCCAGCCTGCACACGCGGCCAGCAACTGAGCTGTTCTTTGCCCAACTCGTCCATGCAGCTGGTGCTGGCGTCATCCCCAAGTTTGCATCTCAACCATTTTACCGTAGGACAGGGGTGGGGAACCTCCGTTCCAAGGGCCATATGCGGCCCCCGAGGTCACTTGGTGTGGCTCTCGGGAATTGCTGGGCCAAACCGACCCATGTGGCAGCCTCCCTGGGGCCTGGCTGGCTGGCCAGAATTGCTGCACGGCCTGAAAAAGTTACTGTCACAGTTCAGTTTGCACTTGATTATCCCAGAGGGTGTGGCCTAATATTCTAATGAGGGTGTGACCTATTATGCTAATGAGAGTGTGACCTAATATGCTAATATTAGGGGGTGTGATCTAATATGCTACTGAGTTCCTGCTGGGCTTTTTCTACAAAAAAGTCCTGGACCAATGCATTTGCCTAGGGCAGTGGGCTGGGTGTGTGTGTGTGCGTGTGCCAGATTAGGCTCTCCCCACATAACTTCAAATAGAAAATCAATTATTTGCATTAGGGTTTGTAGAATCTTTCGGGCTCAAGTGCCGTGTTCTACTGGAGAAAGTTTTTCTTCCAGACGTTTCGTTCTCGGCTGTGGAGAATATCCTCAGTGGCCACTGAGGATGTTCTTCACAGCCGAGAACGAAACGTCTGGAAGAAAAACTTTCTCCAGTAGAACACGGCACTTGAGCCCGAAAGATTCTACAAACCCTAATGATGTTACCAGCCATGAAAACCTGAAATCTTTGATAATTATTTGCATTCATTTTGCCGGCCTGAATCGTTCTCCCTTGGCAGAGCACTGTTTTTTAAGTTGATAGATTTTTTTTTTTTGGCCCACAAATGATGCTATAAATATCCACATGGCCCTTGGCAGAAAAAAGGTCCCCACCCCTGCTGTAGGAAATAATAGCAGCTCAGTGGTCGAGTACCCACTGGGTTCAATCCCCAGCGTCTCCAGTTGAAAAGGACCAGGTGGTGGGTAATGTGAAAAACCTTTGATGCGACCATTGGTCTAGTTTAGTAGAAGGCAGCTTCATGTATATAACTGTGATATAGGAGGATTAAACCGGCAGGGCCACCGACTGTGAATACAACTTGAGCAAACACAACGTAGACCTGTTGGATATTGCTTCGGCTCGAGCTTCAGATCCGGAGCAGCAGAGAACGGGGGAGAAATGCACATTCTTCTGCTTTTCATAATCCCTAATCTTTTTTCCCCAATGGCGCTCGACAGATGTTGCTTTGGATCAGAAGATAAATATGAAGGGCGGGGGAGGGGGGGAATCTAAGGAACAAAGTAGGCTGTTTACTAGATGGATCTTGTGATGCCTCTCAGACTCAAATAATACTTTTTAAAATGAGACCGAGAGAGGGAGAGACGCTTTGGTATCCACAATGAATGGATTTCACATTCAATTGAGCAGATCTCTCTCTCTCTCTCTCTCTCTCTCTCTGCAAGCCAAAAGACACTGCTGTCAACAGCTTTGCAAACAGACATTCAGCAGTGTGTTTCTTTCCCCAGTAAGGGCCTTGCTGCTACAAAAACGAAATGTTTCCCTACGTCAACAGCAACCAGGACTGGACTGCTGTCAGCAGGGGTGGAATTCTAGCAGGAGCTCCTTTGCATATTAGGCCAGAGTCCCCTGATGGAGCCAATCCTCCAGGAGCTTACAAAAAAAAGCCTCAGAGGATTGACTACATCAGAGGCAAATGATTCCAGTAGTGTAAAAACATCCACAACAGCAGAAGTGGAATTCTAGCGGGAGCTCCTTTGCATATTAGGCCACACACGCTGATGTAGAAGAAGATGATATTGGATTTATATCCCGCCCTCCACTCCGAAGAGTCTCAAAGCGGCTCACAATCTCCTTTACCTTCCTCCCCCACAACAGACACCCTGTGAGGTGGGTGGGGCTGGAGAGGGCTCTCACAGCAGCTGCCCTTTCAAGGACAACCTCTGCCAGAGCTATGGCTGACCCAAGGCCATGCTAGCAGGTGCAAGTGGAGGAGTGGGGAATCAAACCTGGTTCTCCCAAATAAGAGTCCGCACACTTCACCACTACACCAAACTGGCTCTCCAATCCTCTCCAATGTAGCCAATCCTCTAAGAGTTTACAAAAAAAAGAGCCTTCTACGCTTTTGGCAGATTGGCTACATCAGGGGTGTGTGGCCTAATATGCAAAGGAGCTCCTGCTAGAATTCCACCCCTGGCTGTCAGGCAGAAGAGTGGCATCTAACCTGATGACGATGCCGCTGGGGAAACCACGGGATGAGTTGACGGCTGCCTGGTCAGAGGAACACGCCGAATCACCGCAGAAGTATAGGTAAGGTATGGACGCTTTGACGACAGAAGCGTTTGCCATGACGCGGATGTCACACTGGATTGAAGGCGGAACCGACGCTGGGCAATCGCTCTTCTCCTCTAAGGACCATGTCAGGCCACAGAGAATGGCTAAGGAGGCTGTGGGGGCGGAGGGGGAAGGAAGAGGTCAAAGGGAAAGTCAAGATAGCTTCAGGAGATAGCCATGTTGGGTCTGCAGTAGAAAAGTTTGATTCAAATCCTGTAACACCCATATGATCTTTGGAGCACGAGCTTTCAAGATGAAGGCAGTTTTGGCTCTCGAAAGCTTACGCCCTGAAAAACCTGTTGGGTCTCTAAGGTGCTACTGGGCTTGAATCTTCCTCATGTAATTCTAGGAGCGGCCCTCATCTTAGGGCAGGGGCGTTAAACATGCAGCCGGGGGCCAAATCAGGCCCCCGGAGGGCTCCTATCAGGCCCTCAAGCAAGTCTGCTTCCTTCTCCCTCTCTCTTGCTTCCTTCTGCATCACAGCTTGCTTTGCCAGGCTTGCTCAATCGCACAGGAGCTACGGAGCAAAGACTCTCTTTTCACCATTGGCTGAGGCTCCTCCCTTGGGAAGGAAGGGCGGGGGAGGGAAAGCTTGCTTTGCCAGGCTCTCAGTCTCACAGCAGAGCTTCTGAGCCAAGCCTCTCTTCCTTCTACTGGCTGAGGCTCCTCCCTCTCCTGGTCCCCTGGGGAAGGAAGGAAAGAGCCAGAGCTTCCTTTGCCCGGTTCCCTGGATCCCATGGAGAGATACAAAGAAAGGACCTTTCAAACCAACGAGTGCTAATGTTTTCAGCATGTTTTATTTTAAGGTTTTTGGCCCGACAAGGCTTCATTATCAGATCCGGCCCTCATAACAAATGAGTTCAACAGCCCAATAATTTGGGACCCAGGAGCCCTGCACTCATACGATGTAGGAATCCGCTACAACACTCCAGCAGATACCCGTATAATCAGGCCTCGGATTCAGTGGGAGCTCACAGGAGTTCCACCTCCTCCTTCTGAGAGGTCCACCTCCTTGTCCATTGAACAGTATGTGCAGCTGCATAACAATCCCTGGATGAGCTCCACCGCCTCTTTTTCTACAAACGGCCCCTGTGTATAATCATTTTAGGACGGGAGTTTTTGAGCAACTTTGGAATTATGACACAGCATGGTGGGCACGCCTGTCCTGAAATGGCGGCTGCAGGAGGCGGAACCAGCTAGCCCTGAGCCTGCTTCGGCGGGGAGGGCGGGATATAAGTACGAAGAATAAATAAATAAATAAAATGGCTGCCACATCTTACTTTCAGTCACACAATGAAGACAATTGTGGTGTGGTGGGAACTGCTGCTTTGAAAAATCCGAGCAGCCAATCAAATCGCAGGTGGCCAGTCAGAAGGCTTGCTTGTCAGAAACCCCAGCTGGACCCACCCACTTCCTAAAAACCAGAGGTGGAATTCTAGCAGGAGCTCCTTTGCCTATTAGGTCACACACCCCTGGTGTAGCCAATCCTCCTGGAGCTCACAAGGCTCTTTTTTTGTAAGCTCTTGGAGGGTTGGCTACATCTGGGGTGTGTGGCCTAATATGCAAAGGAGCTCCTGCTAGAATTCCACCCCTGCTAAATACACTTGGAGAGCACCACAAAATATGTCAGCAGGTGCCATGGTGCCCACTGTTTAGAGCAGAGGTGTCAAACTGCAGTTTGGGGGTTGAATCATGCCCCCGGAGGGCTCCTTTCAGGCCCCCAAGCAACTGGCTGTCATCTGCTTCCTGCTTCCTCTCTCTCTTGCTTCGTTCTGCATCACAGCTTGCCTTGCCAGGCTTGCTCAATCGCACAGGAGCTACAGAGCAAAACCTCGATTTTCTCCATTGGCCTTGGGGAGGAAGGGGGAACGAATAGCTTACTTTGCCAGGCTCTCTCAATTGCACAGCAGAGCAATTGATCCAAGCCTCTCTTCCTTCTATTGGCTAAGGCTCCTCCCCACCCCCCGGTCTCCTGGGAAGGAAGGAAAGAGTCAGAGCTTCCTTTTGCCCAGTGCCTTGTATCCCATGGGAGAAATACAAAGCAAGCATCTTTAAGACCAAGGAGTGCTAACGTTTTAACCTTTTTTAAAAAGTTTTTTTAAAAAATATTTGTGTTTGTGTTTTTTATAAAATTTATATCTCTGTTGCCCGGCCCGACATGGCTTGGCCCATCCAACATGGCCTGGCCCAACAAGGTCTCATTTATGTCAGATCCGGCCCTCATAACAAATGGGTTCGACACCCCTGGTTTAGAGCATCAGAATCGGGTTGCCTGGTGAGGCCAACAAGCCGATGAGAGACTCGCCAGGAGGCTCCAGGAGAGAGGAGGAAAGAAGCCCAATTGCACTCCAAAGGGAGTTCTGGCCATTACATTTAAAGGGACCGTGTTCCTTTTGAATACTTTCCCACCATGGGAAATAATGGGAGACGGGGGCATCTTCTTTTTAGGACTCATATAAGTGGGCTCTGTGTTCCAATCTTGTTGAAACTTGGAGGGGTTTTTTTGAGGAGAGGCACCGGCAGCTATGCTGAAAATTTGATGCCTCTTTAAAAAGAGGGGCCCCCCACCTGCCACAGAGCCCTAGATAACCACAGATTAATTCTCCACTATGTACTATGGGGACAGATCTCCATAGGGTATAATGGAGTGCCCAGTGGCCATTCTCTCCCCCCTGGTTTCTGACAGTCCTGAAATGAAAGGAGGGGCTCCAAATCAGGGGATTCCCCTGTCCCCAAATGGGAACTTTTAGCAAAAGGGGAAAAAACTGTGTAAAAGTAACAACTGTTGATACAAGTCATGGTTTGCTACTCTGTATTGTGAAGCAAACCATTTATTATCAATACTATTGACAAAAAAACACTACACCCTAGATGTCAGATTTTAACAATATTGAAACAATTGCAATACAGGGTTGATATTGCAGCAACAGCAGCAGCAATGGATGGCCTCGGTAACTATCCATTTCATTCTCCTTCTTCAGGCTGCAGTACGCTAGGCAAAGCCTTGAGCTCAGTAATGGAATGAAGAAGATGATATTGGATTTATATCCCACCCTCCACTCCGAAGAGTCTCAGAGCGGCTCACAATCTCCTTTACCTTCCCCTCCCCACAACAGACACTCTGTGAGGTAGGTGAGTCTGAGAGAGCTCTCACAACAGCTGCCCTTTCAAGGACAACCTCTGCCAGAGCTATGGCTGACCCAAGGGCATCTCAGCAGCTGCCACAGGAGGTGGTGGCAGCTACAAGCATAGCCAGCTTCAAGAGGGGGTTAGATAAAAATATGGAGCAGAGGTCCATCAGTGGATATTAGCCACAGTGTGTATATATATGTGTGTGTATATAATTATATATATATATATATATATATATATATATATATATATATATATATATATATATATATATATACATACATACATACATATATTAATTATATATATACATATATATATATACATACATACATACATATATTAATTATATATATACATATATATATGTATATATATAATTTTTTAGCCACTGTGTCACACAGTGTTGGACTGGATGGGCCATTGGCCTGATCCAACATGGCTTCTCTTATGTTCTTATGTGACACAGAGTGTTGGACTGGATGGGCCACTGGCCTGATCCAACATGGCTTCTCTTCTGTTCTTATGTGACACAGAGTGTTGGACTGGATGGGCCACTGGCTTGACCCAACATGGCTTCTCTTCTGTTCTTATGTGACACAGAGTGTTGTACTGGAGGGGCCACTGGCCTGTCCCAACATGGCTTCTCTTATGTTCTTATGTGACACAGAGTGTTGGACTGGAGGGGCCATTGGCCTGATCCAACATGGCTTCTCTTATGTTCTTAAGTGGAGGAGTGGGGAATCAAACCCAGCTCTCCCAGATAAGAGTCCGCACACTTCACCACTACACCAAACTGGCTCTCCAGCGCCCAGTGTTTCCTTCCAATTTATTTTTAGACACCCTCCAACTTTTACAATTGTTGTACCGACAGTTGCAGTTGGAGCCTCAGAGATCAATGGGCTTCTGTTACCCTCGGTCAGATTCAAAATGTCTCTGTGCCAACTGGGAATTGGCAAACCCTAATGACATGCTCTTGAATGAAACTGCTGCCTTTCGGAACCCTTAAAGCAGGGTCACAGGTTCTTTTTGGTTCTTTTTTTCTGCATTGACCTACTCAAATGGGGCGGTATTGGCTGTTTGTCTTATTGCATATACCAACCCATCCTCCGCTGTATTTTAATGTCTTCCTTTTTTTCTAATGGCAAACTATAATGGGCGTTATAACCTCTTGAGAACCATGCCCTCTATTTAAACTAACAAAGCCAGAACGTTACCTAGATTTATGGCGCTTCACACCCACAACAGCAGGCGGCTTTTTATCACCCTCCAGTGTTTTTTCAGCCCTGCTTTGTCCTGACACTAACAAACACAGACCCCTATTTGTGATTCTTTTAACCCGCTAAAAACACTCCCATGATTCCACCTACCAACTCACTGCCCACTTATATTAAGAACTGCAGCTTGCCATCCCCATTTGGTCTGCTGAAGTCTGCTTAAGAGCGTACGAAAGCTTACATTCTGAATAAAACTTAGTTGGTCTTAAAGGTGCCCTTGTCTACTGCTTTGTTAGATTGACTCAGTTATGTTGCTGTGAAACGGAAGGTACTCAATGCTGATTTCCTGCCCCTCCCCCTCAGCCATGGATACTTTGCCGTCTGCTACCAGGGCTTTCTTTGTAGCAGGAACTCCTTTGCATATTAGGCCGCACAGCCCTGACATAGCCACTCCTCCTGGAGCCTACAGGAGGCCCTGAAAGAAAAGCCCTGTAAGCTCTTGGAGCAGGAGTCTCCAACCCCGGTCGGGGGCCTGTTAGCAACCAGGCTGTGAGTTGTATAATTATTTCATTATGTATTGAAATGCAGTAATAATAATCATCATCAGGAGTCATTTTGTAGAAAAACAGGTGGTGGAGCTCATCCGGGGATTGTTATGCAGCTGCACATTCTAGTCAATGGATAAGGAGGTGGAACTCTCAGAAGGAGGAGATGGAACTCTCCGAAAGGTTCAGGAGCTGTGCTCCTGTGAGTTCCCATGGAACCTGAGGCCTGATAATGATGATACGACACTGGATTTATATCCTGCCCTCCATTCCAAATCTCACAATCTCCTTTACTTCCTCCCCCATAACAGATACCCTGTGCGGTGGGTGGGGCTGAGAGAGAGCTCTCACAGAAGCTGCCCTTTCAAGGACAACTCCCACGAGAGCTCTGGCTGACCCAAGGCCATTCCAGCAACTGCAAGTGGAGGAGTGGGGAATCAAACCCAGTTCTCCCAGATAAGAGTCCGCACACTTCACCACCACACCAAAATAGTGCACAATTGTATCATCCCGAAACCATCAAACCCACCCACCTCCCCTTCCCGGGCCATGGAAGAAAATTGTTTCCCACAAAACTAGTCTCTGGTGCCACAAAGCTTGGGAACCGCTGTCTTGGAGGCTTGGCTACATCGGGGGTGTGGCCTAATATGCAAAGGAGTTCCTGATACTGCTGCAAAAAAAGCCCTGTCTACTGCTACTCTATCCTCTAACATACAGACTATTCCTTGACAGGAATAGCTCAGGTTCCATATTTTCTCTTTCCCATCAGAATCGGAACCCGGCTCCTCAGCTAAGCAGATCAAATGGCATAGCTGGAGAGAGGGGAAAGAAGACGCTTTCTTCAAGCTGAGTCAGAGCCACACAATCCAATACAACTTTCCAAACCAGAGGAAAAGAATTAGCCTTTTGAGACAATCCTACATTCATTTGCTGCCATCCAGTGGTAATCGTGAGTATTACCTATGGAAAAAGCAACGTCTGTCTCACCAGGCAAGGATCAATTCAAAAATCCAATACTTCTGAATCCTTTAATTGCCGTTTATTTCATTTCAGTAACTGACTTCTCTCCGAGTAAGCATTCAGCACACAGAGCCTTTCCCCACTCAATAGTGTATCCTTTTCACAAGTGTATTTACCGCCCCAGAAACATTTCTCTCAAGGCAGTTTCCAATGGGTAGCTGTGTTGATCTGAAGCAACGGAAGAAAGTTGGATTTCAGTGGCACCTTTAAAACCAACAGAGTTTAATTCTGGGTATAGGCTTTTGTGTCCATGTACACCTCTACAAAATTTGCATGCATACAAAAGCTCAGAGCTTTTTTTGGTTTGTGGCAGGATCTCCTTTTGCCACACACCATACGTAGCCAATCCTCCAAGAGCTTACAGAACTCTTCGTACAGGGCCTACTGTAAGCTTTAGGAGGACTGGCTACATCAGGGGGGTGCGGCCTAATATGCAAAGGAGCTGCTGCTAAAATTCCACCCCTGTAGCCAATCCTCCAAGAGCTTACAGAACTCTTCGTATAGGGCCTACTGTAAGCTTTAGGAGGACTGGCTACATCAGGGGGGTGCGGCCTAATATGCAAAGGAGCTGCTGCTAAAATTCCACCCCTGTAGCCAATCCTCCAAGAGCTTACAGAACTCTTCGTACAGGGCCTACTGTAAGCTTTAGGAGGACTGGCTACATCAGGGGGGTGCGGCCTAATATGCAAAGGAGCTGCTGCTAAAATTCCACCCCTGTAGCCAATCCTCCAAGAGTTTACAGAACTCTTCGTACAGGGCCTACTGTAAGCTTTAGGAGGACTGGCTACATCAGGGGGGTGCGGCCTAATATGCAAAGGAGCTGCTGCTAAAATTCCACCCCTGTAGCCAATCCTCCAAGAGCTTACAGAACTCTTCGTACAGGGCCTACTGTAAGCTTTAGGAGGACTGGCTACATCAGGGGGGTGCGGCCTAATATGCAAAGGAGCTGCTGCTAAAATTCCACCCCTGTAGCCAATCCTCCAAGAGCTTACAGAACTCTTCGTACAGGGCCTACTGTAAGCTTTAGGAGGACTGGCTACATCAGGGGGGTGCGGCCTAATATGCAAAGGAGCTGCTGCTAAAATTCCACCCCTGTAGCCAATCCTCCAAGAGTTTACAGAACTCTTCGTACAGGGCCTACTGTAAGCTTTAGGAGGACTGGCTACATCAGGGGGGTGCGGCCTAATATGCAAAGGAGCTGCTGCTAAAATTCCACCCCTGTAGCCAATCCTCCAAGAGTTTACAGAACTCTTCGTACAGGGCCTACTGTAAGCTTTAGGAGGACTGGCTACATCAGGGGGGTGCGGCCTAATATGCAAAGGAGCTGCTGCTAAAATTCCACCCCTGTAGCCAATCCTCCAAGAGCTTACAGAACTCTTCGTACAGGGCCTACTGTAAGCTTTAGGAGGACTGGCTACATCAGGGGGGTGCGGCCTAATATGCAAAGGAGCTGCTGCTAAAATTCCACCCCTGTAGCCAATCCTCCAAGAGCTTACAGAACTCTTAGTACAGGGCCTACTGCAAGCTTTAGGAGGAGTGGCTACATCCAGGGGTTGTGGCCTAATATAGAAAGGAGTTCCTGTTGCAAAAAAAAGCTCATAGCCAGAATTAATCTATGTTAGTTTTAAAGGTGGCACTAGAATCCGACTTTTTTCTATCCCCCCCCCCGAGATTTGAGAACCTACATTACTGAAAACATTATAAACCTTAGTGTGAAGTCAATATATTCATTTAAATGTACATAAAAGATGGTGCATACTCACGAGTTTTTTTTTGTAGCAGGAACTCCTTTGCATACTAGGCTACACACACAAACACCCCTCCGAAGGAGCCAATCCTCCTGGAGATGATGTAGCCAATCCTCTAAGAGTTTACAAAAAAAAAGAGCCTTCTACGCTCTTGGCGGATTGGCTACATCAGGGGTGTGTGGCCTAATATGCAAAGGAGCTCCTGCTAGAATTCCACCCCTGCACAACTGCACAGCATCCACAATAGCATAACATTCACAAATGGGCAGATCCATCTTTGGATTCCATGCCTCATAAATCGCAGGGGTGTCAAATATGTGGCCCGGAGACCAAATCAGGCCCCCGAGCAACTGGCTGTCATCTGCTTCCCTCTCCCTCTCTCTTGCTTCCTTCTGCATCACAGCTTGCTTTGCAAGGCTTGCTAGAGAGCAAAACCTCTATTTTCTCCATTGGCTGAGGCTCCTCCCCCTCCTGGTCCCCTGGGGAAGGAAGGAAAGAGCCAGAGCTTCCTTTGCCCAGTTCCCTGGATCCCATGGGAGAAATACAAAGAAAGCACCTTTAAGACCAATGAGCGCTAATGTTTTAAGCGTGTTTTATTTTAGGGTTAAAAATAATCTTTAATCGTGTTTGCCTTTGTCCTTTTGTAAAGTTTGTATCTCTGCTCCCTAGTCTGAAATAGATGCACACATGGTCTGGCCTGACAAGGTCTCATTTATGTCAGATCTGACCCTCTGCTCTAGGTGAACAGACTGAGTAAGCTTAAAGAGTGGGGAAGTGAAAGCCCAACAAAGCATCTCAGGATTCCAGTGGTGAACTGGGCTCAGTTCAGTGGTGAACTGGGCTCAGTTCAGATGACCGCAAGAAAACCTCTTTTATCCTGCCACTCCAACGCCATCAAATCCGAAGCCTCCTTCTAGCCCAAAGCCAGAGCCAGTTTGGTGTAGCAGTTAAGTGCTACACCAAACTCTTATCAGAGAGAATGGGGTTCGATTCCCCACTCCTCCCCTTGCAGCTGCTGGAATGGCTTTGGGTCAGCCATAGCTCTTACAGAGCTGTCCTCGAAGGGGCAGCTTCTGTGAGAGCTCTCTCAGCCCCACCTACCTCACAGGGTGTCTGTTGTGGGGGAGGAAGATAAAGGAGATTGTGAGCCGCTCTGAGACTCTGAGATTCAGTGTATAGGGCGGGATATAAATCCAATATCATCTTCTTCTTCAAAGGGCAGAAGAAAGAGGCTCTGCAGTGGACCGAACAAGGCTTCATGCTTGGCTGAGTGGAGCAGCAGGAATCAAAACATATAGGTTGGATAAACATCTGGAGCAGAGGTCCATCAGCAACTATTAGCCACAGCGTATTGTTGGAACTCTCTGTCTGAGGCAGTGATGCTCTGTATTCTTGGTGCTTGGAAGGGGCACAGTGGGAGGGCTTCTAGTGTCCTGGCACCACTGATGGACCTCCGGATGGCACCTAGGTTTTTTGGCCAGTGTGTGACACAGAGTGTTGGACTGGATGGGCCATTGGCCTGATCCAACATGGCTTCTCTTATGTGACACAGAGTGTTGGACTGCATGGGCCACTGGCCTGATCCAACATGGCTTCTCTTATGTTCTTATGTGACACAGCGTGTTGGTCTGCATGGGCCATTGGCCTGATCCAACATGGCTTCTCTTATGTTCTTATGTGACACAGAGTGTTGGACTGCATGGGCAATTGGCCTGATCCAACATGGCTTCTCTTATGTTCTCATGGCCCCACTGATAGACCTCCTGATGGCACCTAGGTTTTTTGGCCACTGTGTGACAAAGAGTATTGGACTGGATGGGCCACTGGCCTGATCCAACATGGCTTCTCTTATGTTCTTCTGTGACATAGAGTGTTGGAGTGGATGGGCCATTGGACTGATCCAACATGGCTTCTCTTATGTTCTTATGTGACACAGAGTGTTGGACTGGATGGGCCATTGGCCTGATCCAACATGGCTTCTCTTCTGTTCTTATGTGACACAGAGTGTTGGACTGGATGGGCCACTGGCCTGATCCAGCATGGCTTCTCTTCTGTTCTTATGTGACACAGACTGTTGGACTGCATGGGCCATTGGACTGATCCAACATGGCTTCTCTTATGTTCTTATGTGACACAGAGTGTTGGACTGGATGGGCCACTGGCCTGATCCAACATGGCTTCTCTTCTGTTCTTATGTGACACAGAGTGTTGGACTGGATGGGCCACTGGCCTGATCCAGCATGGCTTCTCTTCTGTTCTTATGTGACACAGAGTGTTGGACTGCATGGGCCATTGGACTGATCCAACATGGCTTCTCTTATGTTCTTATGTGACACAGAGTGTTGGACTGCATGGGCCACTGGCCTGATCCAACATGGCTTCTCTTATGTTCTTAAGCTGATAAGTTTCAGTCTTTTGATTCTCATTCCTTTCCCCATAAACACATCTCTCAATCATGCTTAGTCAATGGACCAACCGTTCAAGGGCGGCACTAGGCAGCTCAGATCCGTTGTGGTGACACCATCCAGTATTTCGCAGGGAGCGCCGCAGATAGTAACCGAGGTATTCCCTGAAGAAAAACCGGTCCCACGTAAGTGCACTTCACCACCCCCAAGGCAGGCTGGAAAGAAAAGGAGGAGGGGGAAACCCAGAGAATTCCCAGTGAGTTGAATGGCTGCCAAGATCTCCCTAGCAACATTCATCTTTCCTGGAACAACTAAAATTTGAATCTGGGAGCACCTCAGAGATCAACAAGATTCAGGGGGGTATAAGCTTTCAACAGCTGAAGCTCCCTTTAGGTTTGACTCTCGAGATCTTTCTCTGTCAAACATCTGACACACAGGCTTTGCGGTTCTCAAGTGGCTTATATTTATTTTATGTGGCCAGGGGTTATTTTGTAGAAAAAAAGGTGGTAGAGCTCTTTAGCATAACTTATTAGCATATGCCACCACCTTCCCCTCAGCCAAAAGCAATCTGATGCAAGAGAGGAGAGCCCCGGGCATGCGAGGCCTGCTTGGGCTGGCTAGAGATCCAGCCAGCTCAAGCAGGTCTTGCTCGCCTGGGGCTCTCCTGGGCTGCCCCCGCCCACCCCGCCCCCCATCAAAAGGCCAGCAAGCCACCCACCGCCCAAAATCACATAAGAAGTGGAGAAAGAGTGGCACAGGCTTTTCCAAGAAGATGATATTGGATTTATATCCCGCCCTCCACTCCAAAGAGTCTCAGAGCGGCTCACAATCTCCTTTCCCTTTCTCCCCCACAACAGACACCCTGTGAGGTGGGTGGGGCTAAGAGAGCTCTTACAGGAGCTGCCCTTTCAAGGACAACCTCTGCCAGGGCTACGGCTGACCCAAGGCCATTCCAGCAGGTGCAAGTGAAGGAGTGGGGAATCAAACCCGGTTCTCCCAGATAAGAGTCCGCACACTTAACCACTACACCAAACTGGCTCCAGGGGTTAATGAGGGCTGCTTGGGGTGTGGCAAAGCCCCTGGTGGTTGGCTGGCTGCCCGCTCTCCTAAGCCAGGAATTGTTATGCAGCTGCACCTGCTATTCAACAGACAAGGTGGGGAAGAAGAGAGGGAACCCTCAGAAAGGTTCACAAGCCGTGCTCCTGTGAGCTCCTGCTGAATCTGAGGCCTGTACGTGGCTCTCGCATTAAGCACGTTTGGCCACCCCTAGTCTATTAATGTGAACAGTACAGGGCAACCCCTCTGACCACCACAAACCTTACCACGGTTGCTGTTCACAGATATAACGGTGAGCAGAGAAGCGAATACCAAGCCAGAGGAAGCCCCGCCTCTGAGGACATCCCCACCCGTCACTCCATAGGTCCCAGCAGGAAGTCGAGGAACTGCACAGTGCAAAGTTCTGTCATCACCAGTGACATTGGTGCAGGCAGCACCTCCGACGAACACATACATGTCTTCCGTTCGCCTCACCCGCGACACCCTTATAGTCAGAAACTGGTTCGCGGCAGCAAGAAGGGAAAGGAAAACAGGAGTGGAATCTTCGGTGTAATTTATTTCGCCGATTAAATACAAGATGTCATCTACATAAAGCCTCACAGTGGTGTTTCCGTCCCCTGGAGGGACGAGGCACTGAAGGGCCCAAAAAGAGGCATTGGTGAGGAGACAGTGGTGGTCTCCTATGACAACAGAGGTCTTGTTCCTTCCTTTTAAGGCTGTGCCCTCCAGTGTGAGAAGCCCTCCGCCATTAATGCTGAAATTCTGGGGGTAGAACCGGAGCACGCGGGGATCTACTCTGAAGAGACTGGAACCTTTTCGAAAAAGGCAAGCCTGTCCCCAACTCCTGTGCTGCACGGAAACAACATGGTCGCCTGCAACGAGGCTGTTTAAGCGGCACTCAACGTTGGTTTCATTCCAGAAAGTGATACTGCAAGGGAGATAACTGTCCACCTCTATCGAGGTTTCTTCCATCATCCACACTGAACTCTGAGCTCTGATGAGCAAACAAATCAGCATATCACTGAACTCTACATTCACAGCATCGATAATAAAGGTCAAGTTTTCAAGAAGGTGGAATGAACAGTCTTCAAGGCAATGGCTATTGATCCCATTCACAGACACTGTGACTCCAAGTTCTTGAGATGCATCACGGAACTGCCCGTTATCCACCGGAAGATCCCTTCTCGAGAGAACACACTTTATTACGGTATCATCGGAGCTCTGGATCTCACAGGTGAAATTGCCGCTGAGGTTCACGCGAGGCAAATTAGTCTGAGATTTTAAATTACGGCCAGATATAGTGAGCCACTGACCGCCACAAACGGAACCATGAGATGGAAAGATGGTCCTTATCGACGGAGCTACCGTAAAGTGCTGTCTGGCGGCTGGTATCTTGGCATAGCCCATCTGCTTCTGGAGAATTCTGATGGGGTACTCTCCCGGTTCAAAAATATTTAGCGGTAGGGAGCACTGAGCACCAACTGTAGAATGATTGGCATGCTCTATCTTGAGCTCGCATTCTACAGACCCAAGGAGGGCCACCCAATCGGTCATGTTGACCACCTCTGTTTTCAGAAGCAGGGTATCGTTTGCCATTTCTACTTCAACATCTACGACGTCAGGAGTCAAAGACTTTTGGTAAAGAAAGGTGAAATTTGAGATGCTCCAGACAGGCATTTCTACAGATGATCTGTTGCCAATAAACAACTGCACGTTGGCTGAAAGGTCTTGGGCAGTGATATTGGACTGCTGAATAGCCGGTGGACTACGGCATACAATTTTCTCTTCATTCAGGTAGGAAACAAGACAGGGTTGTGAGCCCACAAAGATGGAGACCATATGCCGGTTGCTGGTAAAACCTGTTCCAGAGATTGTGAGCAAAGTTCCACCTAGGATGACAATAAAATGATAACACAGTGTAATTAAATCTCATATTAAAAGGAAGACTATCATTTAGACCAAGGATCCCCCAACCTTTTTGAGCCTGAGGGCACCTTGGGAATTCTGACACTACATGGTCACAAAATGGCTGCCTCAGGAGGTGGTCGGCCACAAAATTGCCATCGCAACTTCCCTTCAGTCACACAGTGAAGATCTTTGTGCTGTGGCGGCAGCTGCTGCCAAAGCAACGTTTTTGAAAATCGGCACAGCCAATCAACTCTCTAATCAGTGGCCAATCAGAATCCTTGCAGGGCAAAAGCCCCAAACGGTCCCACCCACTTACTAAAAACACTTGATGGCTGCCAAGAATGGTGTTGGAAGGTGACACAGTGCCCACAGGCCCATATTGGGGACCGCTGACCCTGGACCAAGTTTCCTTCAAAAGAACACCAATGTTCACTATGGCCAGGGGTGGAATTCTAGCAGGAGCTCCTTTGCATATTAGGCCACACCCCCTGAGGTAGCCAACGCTCCAGGTTATCCCTGTTAGAATACGAAACTAGAGACAGCTGAAATGGTTGGGGGGTCATGTATATAATATAGTGGGTTCTAAAAATTGAAGAGGCCAGGTGGTCGTGATAAATAGCTCTTTATTAAGTACAGCATGGTAGATGGTTGCCCTACAAAGACTAGAGAACTGAGCCAACTGGGCCAACTATATACAACTCCGGGTTCCCACGCAAGCACATTATTGGGTCATTCAAACCGACAGGGGCTCGTGATTGGTGTAGGGCAGCAGGGATTTGGATCCTGCTGCCTCTTGTTCCCAAGCCCCCCAAGCTTCGATCAAATGGCTCCAATGAGCCAGGCAGGAACACCCAATTCAGTCTTCTATTGAGTCCACATACACAACAGGTGGCGGATTTGGGGGGAACTGGAGGAAAGAGGATGAATCCACCCGCAGTTCATAGGATGCGCTAAGCTTTCTCATGGGATCTATTCTGCGGCCAGCTGACAAAACGTAATCTGGTCATCCTAAATCACACACTTTCTAAAGGTTCCCTTCCATCGGAACAAAGGAGGATGCCATAAGGCACACAGGAGCCAATTTGGGGCCCTGATTTAGGAAAATCCCCATATAGGTAACTGGGCAAATTGCTCTATTGTGGAAAAGAGACTTGTCGCTGTTCCTTTAAAAGCGTACCTAAACATGCAGGGACATACCGGTGTCACTTACCAAGAAAGGAACCGCAACACGGCTCCATTTTGAAGACCTCTGTAACGTACCGGATGAACGGCTCCGCTCTGGAAGATAAACCCCGTAGTTAACGACTGTTTGCATTTTGTCACACAGAAAGTCCCACGTTATCTTGGGTCCTTGCGACTCTGGGGCTTGAACTTAAGACCCAATTCTTAGAGTTGGGGGTCCTCGCACAAATTTTTTAGAAATGTCAAATACACAAAGAACATTAGGGTTTGTAGAATCTTTCGGGCTCAAGTGCCGTGTTCTACTGGAGAAAGTTTTTCTTTCAGACGTTTCGTTCTCAGCTGCGGAGAACATCCTCAGTGGCGTTGCAGCCAGAGCAGGCGCTCAGACCTTCTTGGCTGCTGTGCATTGAGTGAAGGTCAGAACGCCTGCTCCAGCTGCAACGCCACTGAGGATGTTCTCCACAGCTGAGAACGAAACGTCTGGAAGGAAAACTTTCTCCAGTAGAACACGGCACTTGGGCCCGAAAGATTCTACAAACCCTAATGAAGATGCCAGCCGTGAAAACCTGAAATCTTTGATAACACAAAGAACATTTAGCTGCATTTACGTGCCCAGCAGCTACGGCTTGCCTTCTCTTTCTTCAACACTCACAAATCTAAGTGTTGAAGCCCTTTGGAGGAGGCACTGGTTTGTTCTCATGGTGCATCTCATCAGCGTGCTCTTTCAGCTCTTCACTTCATACTCCCTCAGGCAACTGCGTAATTATTTAGGCAGGGCCTTGGCTCAGCGGCAGAGCAAGTGCTTGGCATGCAGAAGGTCCCAGGTTCAATTCCCAGCAATTCCAGTGGAAGGAATTCAGTGGACCTTTGCCTGAGACCTGAGAAAGCGGCTGCCAGTCTGAGTAGACAAGACTGACTCTGATGGGCCAAAAGGCCTGAATCAGTTTAAGGCAGCCTTGCGTGTGCTCATGTGTTCAAACCTAGCCTTAAAATCTATTCCCACAACGGCTATTTTTGTAGAAAAAAACCCAGCAGGGACTCATTTGCATATTAGGCCGCACCCCCTGATATCACCATTGTTTTGTACAGGGCTTTTTGGTAGAGAAAGCCAGCAGGGACTCATTTGCATATTAGGCCGCACCCCCTGATATCACCTTGTTTTGTTCAGGGCTTTTTGGTAGAGAAAGTCCAGCAGGGACTTATTTGCATATTAGGCCGCACCACCTGATAGCACCATTGTTTGTGCAGGGCTTTTTGATAGAGAAAGCCCAGCAGGGACTCATTTGCCTATTAAGCCGCACCCCCTGATATCACCATTGTTTTGTACAGGGCTTTTTGGTAGTGAAAGCCCAGCAGGGACTCATTTGCATATTAGGCCACACCCCCTGATATCACCATTGTTTTGTGCAGGGCTTTTTTGTAGAGAAAGCCCACCAGGGACTCATTTGCATATTAGGCCGCACCCCCTGATATCACCACTGTTTCACACAGGGCTTTTTTGTAGAGAAAGCCCAGCAGGGACTCATTTGCTTATTAGGCCACACCCCCTGATATCACCATTGTTTCACACAGGGCTTTTTTGTAGAGAAAGCCCAGCAGGAACTCATTTGCATATTAGGCCGCACCCCTTGACACCAAGCCAGCCAGAGCTGCATTCCTGTGAGTTCCTCCTCAAAAAAAAGCCCCGATTCCCACCTTATTTTGCTAGCAAGAAAAAACCTGAACTATTTTCAGTTCATGCTAGGGTTGCCTGGGGAGTACCTGGAGATTTGGGAGACGGAACAGAGGGAGCATGGAGTTTAGGGGGGCAGGGTGGAATGCCATACACCCCGACCTCCAAAGCAGCCATTTTCTCCAGGGGAATTGGTCTTCTGGAGATCAACTGTAATAGAGGGAGACCTCCAGATGCTACCTGGAGTGCATACGACGTGCCTCAGCTTCCAAACCGGAATAGACAGGCCTCAGATTCAGCAGGAGCTCACAGGAGTGCAGCTCCTGAACCTTTCTGAGGGTTCCCCCTCTTCCTCTCCACCTACCTTGTCCACTGAATAGTAGGTGCAGCTGCATAACAATCCCTGGACTAGGAAAGCGGGCAGCCAGCCAGCCACCAGGGGCTTTGCCACACCCCCAGCAGCCCTCATCCGCCCCTGGAGAAGTCCACACCACCCTTTCTCCACTTCTTATGTGATTTTGGGTGGTAGGGGGCTTGCTGGCCTTTTGACTGGGTGGGGAGCAGCCCAAGAGAGCCCCAGGTGAGCGAAGCCTGCTTCGGTTGGCTGGATCTCTAGCCAGCCCAAGCAGGCTTCGCTCGCCCAGGACTCTCCTTTCTTGCATCAGGTTGCTTTTGGCTCCGGAGGGAGTGACATATGTTAATGAGTTATGCTAATGAGCTCCTCTGCTTGTTTTTTCTACACAAACACCCCTGGGAATAGCAGTACCTTTTTCTACTACAAGCTGTTTTGACGCCTGAACATTAAAAACTGCAAGCCTGCCATGAAGCACACCCCATAATATTCTAATTAGCAGGAAGGCACTGGAGCCCTAATTCTTATTTATTTCTCAAACTGGGCCGCAGACCTCTCCTATCCACTTGTAGCCATCCTATCACAGTTCCATTTGTTTCACATTCTTCTCCTGAAGTTCCCCGAGAAAGAACCGTTCGTGTCAGCTGCGTCTTCTTACCCCTTAGCATCTAACGGCACATCGTTAAGGAAGACAGAAAGGTTGTACAGTCCACGTGTCAAGGGAGGCAGTGCTACATGGAGTCCATGACGGGTTCGTGCCTGGATTTCTGCCACAGACTCCTGAATTATCACCTTCACGTCCAACCCGGCATAATTTGTGAACGACGATATACCGATGTGGAGAGTCTGACCTGCAAAGAAGGAAACAGACCAGACATTCGATGAAATTGCTGAGCAGACAGGTTAAAACGGATAAAAGGAGGGACTTCTTCACCCAAAGGGTGATTAACATGTGGAACTCACTGCCACAGGAGGTGGTGGCGGCCACAAGCATAGCCACCTTCAAGAGGGGTTTAGATAAAAATATGGAGCAGAGGTCCACCAGTGGCTATTAGCCACAGTGTGTGTGTATGTATAAAATTTTTTGCCACTGTGTGACACAGAGTGTTGGACTGGATGGGCCGTTGGCCTGATCCAACATGGCTTCTCTTATGTTCTTACAAGCTGCAGGAAGCGTGGTGAGAAACAAAGACATTTGGTCACCATTCTATAGTTGATTTTAAATAAATATGGGTATCCCAACCTGAACAACAAGCTAATCTCGCACTATGCATGAATGGACACGCAGAATGGCTATAGGGACATACAGGGGCGGAATTCTAGCAGGAGCTCCTTTGCATATTAGGCCACACACCCCTGATGTAGCCATTCTTCCAAGAGCTTAGCAGGAGCCCCTTTGCATATTAGGCCACACACCCCTGACATAGCCAATCTTCCAAGAGCTTAGCAGAAGCTCCTTTGCATATTAGGCCACACACCCCTGATGTAGTCAATCTTCCAAGAGCTTAGGAGGAGCTCCTTTGCATATTGGGCCACACACCCCTGATGTAGCCAATCTTCCAAGAGCTTACAAAAAAGAGCCTTATACGCTCCTGGAGGATTGGCTACATCAGGGGGGTGAGGCCTAATATGCAAAGGAGCTCCTGCTAGAATTCCACCCCTGGTGACATGTATATTACTCATAGACATCTCGTATTTATTTTATTGCAATTATCTCTGTTATATATTTGTGAGCTATATAATCTAGAACCTTTTTTTTTTTAGCTTTCTCCTTCACTCTTTTTTTTCCCCTTTTCCTCCCCCTCCTTCCAACCTATGGAAAATTAATAAAATCTGTTCAAAAAAACCCCCCCTACAACTTCAAGAGCCCCAATAATCGCTCCATATCAAATGTAGACAGAAGCGTGGCCACATTCTGAAGCTTGGACAGAAGGGGGCAATGAGGAAGAACCTCTTAGCTGCCTTGCAGGTAGAGTTATCTGAACTCTACAACGCAGCTAATAAGACGCGCTCCCCTCTTCGCCATGGGATCTTGCCCACCGTGGGCCTTCCTGCGAACGACTTTTACCAACTTCAGACTCCAGCATTACGCAGAATCGTTTCTCTTGCTAGGTTCAATACCCTCCCTTTTGCGATTTTAACCGGGAGATTTAACAGTACACCTTTTTGCTAACAGACTATGCCCTCGTGCAAGTGGGCCCACTGAAACAGTGTCTCATGTTGAACAAAGCAGGAGTCAAGTTTCACCTTTGAGACCAACCAATTTTTATTTAGAATGTCAGCTTTCGTGTGCTCTTAATCAGACGAGGAATCCAGCACAGTGAGCAAAGCCATACATAATTGAGCACAGCCATACATAGCTGGTAGGCAGTGGCCCAGAATGCAACACGGTACAGATTTAAGAACCAATGACAGTGGAGTAAAATTATCTGGTAGGCAGTGGCCCAGAATGCAACACGGTACAGATTTAAGAACCAATGACAGTGAAGTAAAATTATCTGGTAGGCAGTGGCCCAGAATGCAACATGGTACAGATTTAAGAACCAATGACAGTGAAGTAAAATTATCTGGTAGGAAGTGGTTTAGAATGTAAAATGGTACAATGGAGTGTCGCATGTGTTATTAGAATGCTGTTATTATGTTAATATTGGGCTCAACATTTTATCGTTAATTCTTGATAGTATCTTAGAGCTTCCGGATTCATATAAACTACTGTATCTATTAAACGTTTGAGCAGACTTCAAAGGATGGTGGAAGACAGGAGGGCCTGGCGTGACTTTGTCCATGGGGTCACAAAGAGTCGGACTCGACGGTGCGACTGAACAACAAAAATCTATTCAACAAAGATGGGAGCGCAACTGACGCTGCGGCAAAGTTTTTGCAGGCTGCTCTTCTTATACGCAGTAATGCATTGTAATTTAAATTTGTATTAGATGGACTTTCGACTTATTTTTGTACGGGTTCCCTACCCTTTCAGAATGTTCTTTTGCATTGACTCGTGTTGGCATGTTTTATCTATTTGCGCGCATGTGTGTGTACATCTATTTCCACCCCCCCCCCTTTCTTTTATCTCTCCTTTAATACCAATAAAGGTAACTGAACTAACTAGTGGAATCTGAGTTCCATCAAGGATGATTTGTCATTGTCTCCTCGTCTTGCAGGTATTTAGCCTAGGCAGGGCCAGAGACACGAGTTCCTGGGCAAAAGTCAAAGGGCTCGTAGCCCTTAGCTCACAGCCTAGGTCTTGTACAAGTCGACCTGGCAAAACCAGACCAGCCCAAATTGGTTTGGGTGTTTTTTGTTTGTTTGTTTGTTTAGATGATTCTGTCATTTGGGATTTTCCTTCTCTTGTGTTAACTGCTTTGGGCCCCTCCTGGGAGAAAAACCAGAGTAAAAATCCTTAAACAAACAAAAGATATCAACCAGCTTTTCAACCATCTTCTCATTTTCAACTGCAAAAGCCTATAAGACATTAAGCTGGTAGCCATTCCTATGGCTTGCCCCGGAGTCTAGTAAGCACAGAGATACTGTTTTGATCAGGGGTGGAATTCTGGCAGAAGCCTCTTTGCATATTAGGCCATACACCCGATGTAGCCAATCGTCCTGGAGCTTACAAGGTTCTTTTTTGTAAGCTCTTGGAGGACTGGCTACATTAGGGGTTTGTAGCCTAATATGCAAAGGAACTCCTGCTAGAACTCCGCCCCTGGTCTTGATACGGAAACTGAAGTTCAATGTCAAACCAATCTTGTGTTGGATTCCCCTACTCCAGGGGTGGCCAACGGTAGCTCTCCAGATCTTTTTTTTTGCCTACACCTCCCATCAGCCCCAGCCAGCATGGCCAATGGCTGGGGCTGATGGGAGTTGTAGGCAAAAAACATCTGGAGAGCTACCGTTGGCCACCCCTGTCCTACTCCCATCTGCTCAGCTAAAGGACTCAACGAGTCCTTAAGGAATATGTGGGATGTGCTTCAAAACTGACCTTCAAAACTGAGAGGCGATATGATTACCATCTTCAAGTCCTTGAAGGGCTGTCCTAAAAAGAATGGTCTGGAATTGTTTTCTGTGGCCCCAGAAGGTAGGACCAGAAATTAAATCAAAAGAGGTTCCGGCTCAATATTAGGAAGAACTTCCTGACCGTTAGAGTGGTTTCTCAGAGGAACAGGCTTCCTTGGGAGGTGGTGGGCTCTCCTTCCTTGGAAGTTTTTAGTCAGAGGCTAGGTGGCCATCTGACAGCAATGAGGATCCTGTGGATTTAGGGGGAGGCAGGCCTCAGATTCAGCAGGAGCTCACAAGAGCGCAGTTTCTGAACCTTTCTGAACCTCATGCACCCGCCCTGAGCCCGCTTCGGTGGGGTAGGGCGGGATATAAATCAAATGAAATAAAATAATAAATTTCTGAGGGTTCCCCCTCCTCCTCCCCACCTACCTTGTTTCCCCACCTACCTCCTCAAGAGGAGCCCTCCATGCCAACAGGGCCATCTGGTCCTACTCCGTCTCCCCACACCACGGGGAGGTCAAACGGGCCCGCATTTGGGCAGGTGCATGAGGCCCTCCCCCACTGGAGGGGCGGGGAGTGGAGCCTTGCAGGGGGTGGCAAAAGCCCCAGCGCCAGCCCTGCTGGGGAGGGAGGGAAAGAGCCAGAGCTTCCTTTGCCCAGTTCCCAGGATTGCACGGGAGAGATACAAAGAAAGCACCTTTAAGACCAAAGGGTGCTAAAGTTTTAAGCATTTTTTAAGATTTTTTTTTAAAAAAATCTTTAGTTGTATTTGTCTGTGTCCTTTATAAAGTTTATATCTCTGCTGTTGTTCAGTTGCACAGTCGAATCCGACTCTTTGAGACCCCCTGGACCAAGTCACGCCAGGCCCTCCTGACTTCCACCATTCTCCGAAGTCTGCTCAAATTCATGTTAGTTCCATCAGTAATGCTGTCCAGCCATCTCATCTTTTGCCCTCCCCTTCTTCTTTTGCCTTCTGTCTTTCCCAGCATCAGGGTCTTCTCCAGGGAGTGCTCCCTTCTCATTGGGTGGCCAAAGTATTTGAGCTTCAGCTTCAGCATCTGACCTTCCAGAGAACAGTCAGGGTTGGTTTCATGTTAGTCACAGCAGTAACGCTGTCCAGCCATCTCATCTTTTGCCGCCCCCTTCTTCTTTTGCCTTCTGTCTTTCCCAGCATCAGGGTCTTCTCCAGGGAGTGCTCCCTTCTCATTGGATGGCCAAAGTATTTGAGCTTCAGCTTCAGCACCTGACCTTCCAGGGAATAGTCTGGGTTGATTTCCATTAGGACTGACTGATTTGATCTTCTTGCAGTCCAAGGGACTCTCGAGTCTTCTCCATTGAGCGCTCCCTTCTCATTTGAGGGCCAAAGTCTTTGAGCTTCAGCTTCAGCATCTGACCTTCCAGGGAACAGTCTGGGTTGATTTCCCTTAGGACTGACTGATTGGATCTTCTTGCAGTCCGAGGGACTCTCCAGTCTTCTCCAGGGAGTGCTCCCTTCTCCTTTGGTGGCCAAAGTATCTGAGCTTCAGCTTCAGCATCTGACCTTCCAGGGAACAGTCTGGGTTGATTTCCCTTAGGACTGACTGATTTGGTCTTCTTGCAGTCCAAGGGACTCTCAAGATTCTTCTCCAGCACCACAGCTCGAAAGCATCTATTCTTCTGTGTTCGGCCTTCCTTATGGTCCAGCTCCTAATTTTAAATACCTAAATAGGTACATACATGGTTCGGCCTGACAAGGTCTCATTTGTGTCAGATCCAGCCCTCATAACAAATGAGTTTGACATCCCTGACCTAAATGTAGGGCTTTTTTAAAGCCAGAATGCGCTGGAACACCGTTCCGGCTGGCCCAGGCAACATTCCGGCTGGTGCAGGAAGCATTCCAGCTCAGCCTCATTGACTTCCCCCGCTGCCTGGCAGGGCTCCAGGAGGCCAGCCGCACTTGCGTGGGGGCCTCCCGATGTCCAGCTGGCCAGTGGGGCTCGAGGGGCCAAGCTGCAGAGCCAGGGCTCTGTGGGAGTCAGCACTTTTACAGGTGAGTTGCTTGCATCCCCTTTCTTTCAGTCTCTTTATTTTTCCTTTCCTTTCCTTTCTTTTCTCTTTCTTTCTTTTTTCCCTCCTTTCTTTCCCTCCTTCCCTCCCTTTTCCTTTCTTCCTATTTCCTTTCTTTCTTTCTTTTTTTCTCTATTTGTTTCCAACTACCTCCCCCTCCTTCCCTTTCATTCATTCATTATTTCCTTTTTGTCAGTCTTTCCTTCTTTCTTTCCAACTCTCTCCTCCCTTTCATTCATTCATTCATTCATTCATTCATTCATTCATTCATTATTTCTTTCTTTTTGGCAGTGTTCTTTCTTTCTTTTTCCCCCCTTTCATGCATTCATTTTTTTCTTTCTTTCTTTCTTTCTTTCTTTCTTTCTTTCTTTCTTTCTTTCTTTCTTTCTTTCTTTCTTTCTTTCTTTCTTTCTTTCTTTCTGTCAGTCTTTCTTTTTCTCTATTTGCTTTATTTTCCACTCCCTCACTCTTTCTTTCTGTCAATATTTATTTTTCCCTGTTTGCCTTATTTCCCACTACCCCCCTCCCTCCCTCCCTCTCTCTCTCTCTCTCTCTCTCCTCTCTTTCCAACTCTCTCCCCCCTTTCATTCATTCAGTCAGTCTCCTCCTGCCTGTTTGCTTTATCTTTCTTTCTTTCTTTCTTTCTTTCTTTCTTTCTTTCTTTCTTTCTTTCTTTCTTTCTTTCTTTCTTTCTTTCTTTCTTTCTTTCTTTCTTTCTTTCTTTCTTTCTTTCTTTCTTTCTTTCTTTCTTTCAGCATTACACCATGCTGGCTCCATAGTAGTGTGTTGAAATTTGATGTTTTCTTCCTGGGATTGTTATATATTTATGGCTTTGTATATATATGTGTGTGTGTGTGGCTATATATTTCTGGACTTTTTCCAATGCTAGAATATCTTTTTTGAGGTGTGATGACCAGAATTGTTACCACACTCCAAAAACGACATTATACACTTTTGGTGATGTCAGAGGTGTGGCCTAGTATGCAAATGACAGTGATGTCAGAGGTGTGGCCTAGTATGCAAATGACGGTGATGTCAGAGGTGTGGCCTAGTATGCAAATGATGGTGATGTCAGAGGTGTGGCCTAGTATGCAAATGATGGTGATGTCAGAGGTGTGGCCTAGTATGCAAATAATGGTGATGTCAGAGGTGTGGCCTAGTATGCAAATGATGGTGATGTCAGAGGTGTGGCCTAGTATGCAAACGACGATGATGTCAAAGGTGTGGCCTAGTATGCAAATGATGGTGATGTCAGAGTTGTGGCCTTGTGTACTGAGTTCTTTTTCTATAAAAAAAAGCCCTGCCTAAATGAATCATCTCCCTTGGATCTGAGTTGCTATACTACTGAAGTTTGAGCCGCAGTGGGTTTACCCCATTGCTGGTAACCCAGACGGCTACCTTTACTTAGAGCACCCCACACTGGATAGGAGGGCAAAGATCTCAAAAAGATCTTGCTCAGGGGTGGAATTCTAACAGGAGCTCCTTTGCATATTAGGCCACACACCCCTGATGCAGCAAATCCTCCAAGAGCTTACAAGGCTCTTCTTACAGGGCCTACTGTAAGCTCTTGGAGGATTGGCTACATCATGGGGGTGGGGCCTAATAGACAAAGGAGCTCCTGCTAGAATTCCACCCCTGATCTTGCTGCAGGTCAGGCATTAATAAAACTCTCTTTTAACCCATCTGCTTGAGTCTTCCGTCTGCATTCTGGGGCATCCTGGGAAAGCAGCAAATTATTCCCATCGCTAAACATTAGAAAATTAGGAAAAGGACGCATGGAAGGTTGTTGCTGTTTTTCAAAGAATGCATACTTGGAACTTCTCTCTTGTACCTGCTGTGCTGCTCGTATTTCTGCTCAGTGAAATAATAAATGGGTTCAATGAAGCGTCGTATGTGAAGGCGCCGGGAAGGAGAGCGGATCCGTGTTCACTGGCCAGAATCACACTAACAGTGTGGTCTTCTCCTCTCTAGAAATCAAGAGCAAGACACAGGCCTCAGATTCAGCAGGAGCTCACAGGAGGGCAGCTCCTGAACCTTTCTGAGGGTTCCCCCTCTTCCTCTCCACCTACCTACCTTTTCCATTGAATAGGAGGTGCAGCTGCATAACAATCCCTGGATGAGGAGAGCGGGCAGCCAGCCAGCCACCAGGGGCTTTGCCACGCCCCCAGCAGCCCTCATTAACCCCTGGAGAAGTCCACACCACCCTTTTTCCACTTCTTATGTAATTATGGGCAGCGAGTGGCTTGCTGGCCTTTTGACTGGGGGGGAGGGGCAATCCAGGAGAGCCCCAGGCAAGCGAGGCCTGCTTGGACTAACTGGATCTCTAGCCAATCTAAGCAGGCCTTGCTCATCTGGGGCTCTCCTTTCTTGCATCAGGTTGCTTTTGACTGGGGGGGGGCATATGCTAATGAGTTATGCTAATGAACTCCACCACCTTTTTTTCTACAAAATGACCCCTGGCAAGATATATGCAAAAAAAGGTGATTCCATGGTAGTAAGCCATGGAGTCCCACTAGGGTTGCCAGCCTCCAGGTGGCAGCTGGAACTGTACTGAGATTACATCTGATCTTCAGGCCCAGCAAAAAGAGGAAGCCCTGTGATTCACACGAGAAAAAAAGCCCCAGGCTCATGGCCAGAATTACTAAGAAAAATATATGTATTCAATAAAGTGCAAAACAATACAAAATTCTGTGTGTGATTCTTACAGATATGCTACTGTTCAGGGGTGGAATTCTAGCAGGAGCTTCTTTGCATATTAGGCCACGCCCCCCTGATGTAGCCAATCCTCCTGGAGCTTACAGTAGGCCCTGTACGAAGAGTTCTGTAAGCTCTTGGAGGATTGGCTACAGGGGTGGAATTTTAGCAGCAGCTCCTTTGCCTATTAGGTCACACCCCTGATGGAGCCAATCCTCCTGGAGCTTACAGCAGGCCCTGGACTAAGAGCACCGTAAGCTCTTGGAGGATTGGCTACATCAGGGGTGTGTGGCCTAATATGTAAAGGAGCTCCTGCTAGAATTCCACCCCTGTAGCCAATCCTCCAAGAGCTTACAGGGCTCTTCGTACAGGGCCTACTGAAAGCTCCAGGAGGATTGGCTACACCAGGGGTGTGTGGCCTAATATGCCAAGGAGCTCCTGCTAGAATTCCACCCCTGTAGCCCATCCTCCAAGAGCTTACAGGGCTCTTCGTACAGGGCCTACTGAAAGCTCCAGGAGGATTGGCTACACCAGGGGTGTGTGGCCTAATATGCCAAGGAGCTCCTGCTAGAATTCCACCCCTGTAGCCAATCCTCCAAGAGCTTACAGGGCTCTTCGTACAGGGCCTACTGAAAGCTCCAGGAGGATTGGCTACACCAGGGGTGTGTGGCCTAATATGCCAAGGAGCTCCTGCTAGAATTCCACCCCTGTAGCCCATCCTCCAAGAGCTTACAGGGCTCTTCGTACAGGGCCTACTGAAAGCTCCAGGAGGATTGGCTACACCAGGGGTGTGTGGCCTAATATGCCAAGGAGCTCCTGCTAGAATTCCACCCCTGTAGCCAATCCTCCAGGAGCTTACAGGGCTCTTCATACAGGGCCTACTGTAAGCTCTTGGAGGATTGGCTACATCAGGGGTGTGTGGCCTAATTTGCAAAGGAGCTTGTTACAACCTTGACCTTGGCTCCACCCCCAATGTCTCATGGCTCCACCCTAAAGTCTCCTGGCTCCACCCACAAAGCCCCCAGATATTTCTTGAATTGGACTTGGCAACCCTTGTTGGCCCAGTTCCGACTAAAGCAATACAGGCACAGAGGTTTCATACAGTGAATTTCATTCTGTTAAGGAGCTATCTCTGAAGCAATCTGGCCATTTCAAACGGTGCCGCACTTTTCCCCTTGCCTCTATTCACCATGTGATCTTCCTCAAACTTATTTTGAATGCTCCAAGTTGAGAGTCAATGGTGCCGCTGTAGCACTGAAGCGCTATAGGTCTCTAGTGCTATAGCGCTCAACTTTGAACACTAAAAAAAATGTTCAAAGAAGATTGCTTGGCAAAAAAAAGGGCAGGGGGGAAACACTGCAGACATTTTAAACAGCACAATACAGCGATTCAGACGCAGAAAGAAGAGGTGAAAATGGAAGGCAGCAACTTCATGATGCCATGTACATTAATAGGAAACAGAGAGTGAGTATAAATGGGCAATCTTCGCAGTGGAAGACGGTAAGCAGTGGAGTGCCACAGGGCTCAGTACTGGGTCCCATGCTTTTTAACTTGTTCATTAATAATCTGGAGTTGGGAGTAAACAGTGAAGTGGCTAAGTTTGCAGATGACACTAAATTGTTCAGGGTGGTAAGAACCAGAGAGGATTGTGAGGCATTCCAAAGAGGCACTCCGCCTATCGAGACTGGGTGAGTGGGCATCAACGTGGCAGATGAGGTTCGATGCGGCCAAGTGCAAAGTAATGCACACTGGGGCCAAAAATCCCAGCTACAAATACAAGTTGATGGGGTGTGAACTGGCAGAGACTGACCAAGAGAGAGATCTTGGGGTCATTGTAGATAACTCACTGAAAATGTCAAGACAGTGTGCAATTGCAATAAAAAAGGCCAGCGCCATGCTGGGAATTATTAGGAAGGGAACTGAAAACAAATCAGCCAATATCATAATGCCCCTGTATAAATCGATGGTGCGGTCTCATTTGGAATATTGTGTACAATTCTGGTCACTGCACCTCAAAAAGGATATTATAGCATTGGAAAAAGTCTGGAAGAAGGCAACTAGAATGATTAAAGGTTTGGAACACTTTCCCTATGAAGAAAGGTTAAAACGTGGGGCTCTTTATCTTGGAGAAACGTCGACTGTGGGGTGACATGATAGAGGTTTACAAGATTAAGCATGGGATGAAGAAAGTAGAGAAAGAAGTACTTTTCTCCCTTTCTCACAATACAAGAACTCGTGGGCATTCAATGAAATTTCTGAGCAATAGGGTTAGAACGGATAAAAGGAGGTACTTCTTCACCCAAAGGGTGATTAACATGTGGAATTCACTGCCACAGGAGGTGGTGGCGGTTACAAGCATAGCCAGCTTCAAGAGGGGTTTGGATAAAAATACGGAGCAGAGGTCCATCAGTAGCTATTAGCCGCAGCATATTATTGGAACTGTCTTGGGCAGTGATGCTCTGTATTCTTGGTGCTTGGGGGGGGGGGGTGGAAGTGGAAGGGCTACTAGCCCCACTTGAACCTCCTTTTCTTTGGCCACTATGTGACACAGAGTGTTGGACTGGATGGGCCATTGGCCTGATCCAACATGGCTTCTCTTATGTTCTTATGTGACACAGAGTGTTGGACTGGATGGGCCATGGGCCTGATCCAACAGGGCTTCTCTTATGTTCTTATGTGACACAGAGTGTTGGACTGGATGGGCCATTGGCCTGATCCAACATGGCTTCTCTTATGTTCTTATGTGATACAGAGTGTTGGACTGGAGAGGCCATTGGCCTGATCCAACATGGCTTCTCTTATGTTCTTATGTGACACAGAGTGTTGGACTGGATGGGCCATTGGCCTGATCCAACATGGCTTCTCTTATGTTCTTAATTTACCTCAAGAATGGCTCAACTACAAAAGCCGCTTTGTGTGAAAAAGTAAATACAAACAGTCAGCAGTCAGTTGCCAAAATCATTGTGTCTGAAATGACACTAAGAACCCATTAGCAACCAGCCACCAAAACGGATTACAAAGGCAGTTTGAAAGCGGCCTTCAACAGATTTCCCTTCCCTCATGAACAAAAAAAATGAAGACGTTCCTTACCCACGGAGGAAGCCTGCATTCAATGACGGTTGCGTTGCTGGCACGGGCATTAATTGGGCAAGGCTGAGAACCGAATGCCACCAGGTGTATCCCGTCGAAACCCGAACCTGTGAGGGTTACTGGGAGCCCACCTGTTTAAAAAAAAAAAAAAGCCATGACTTCATGATGCCGTGTACATATTTGAAACTCCAGTTCGATAATACATGAGTTTCTGCTGTAAAGGAGAATGCGGTACGACATCAAAAAGCATTTTTTAAAAGAGCTGGATCCTTTTCCTGCCTCTTTGCCTCTGGCTTGTGAAGGTCCGTGATCCTGGACTTCAGTTTGCCACCTCTTGTGGGGATAGTCAAAAGGCTTTTTGAAGAACGGCTTTAAAAGAAGCTGGGAGAAAACATGTCGGGACTTTCATTATTTAAACAAAAATTTTTTTGAATATGCCCAAGTTGTTCCAGGAATTTCTAAGGCATGTATGAACAGCACAATCCTAATCAGAATTACACCTTTCTAAATCCATTGGTTTTAAATCCCGTGGTAAAGCTGCAGTACTGCAGTCTGAGCTCTCTGCTCACGACCTGAGTTCGATCCTACATAAGAACATAAGAGAAGCCATGTTGGATCAGGCCAATGGCCCATCCAGTCCAACACTCTGTGTCACACAGTGGCAAAAAATTTTATACATACACACACACTGTGGCTAATAGCCACGGATGGACCTCTGCTCCATATTTTTATCTAAACCCCTCTTGAAGGTGGCTATGCTTGTGGCCGCCACCACCTCCTGTGGCAGTGAATTCCACATGTTAATCACCCTTTGGGTGAAGAAGTACTTCCTTTTATCCGTTTTAACCTGTCTGCTCAGCAATTTCATCGAATGCCCACGAGTTCTTGTATTGTGAGAAAGGGAGAAAAGTACCTCTTTCTCTACTTTCTCCATCCCTTGCATTATCTTGTAAACCTCTATCATGTCACCCCGCAGTCGACGTTTCTCCAAGCTAAAGAGCCCCAAGCGTTTCAACCTTTCTTCATAGGGAAAGTGTTCCAGCCCTTTAATCATTCTAGTTGCCCTTTTCTGGACTTCCTCCAATGCTATAATATCCTTTTTGAGGTGCGGCGACCAGAATTGTACACTGTACTCCAAATGAGACCGCACCATCGATTTATACAGGGGCATTATGATACTGGCTGATTTGTTTTCCCTTCTTAATAATTCCCAGCATGGCGTTGGCCTTTTTTATTGCAAACGCACACTGTCTTGACATTTTCAGAAGCTGGGTTCAGGTAGCCGGCAGAAGCTGGGTTTTCAGGTAGCCGGCTCAAGGTTGACTCAGCCTTCCATCCTTCCGAGGTTGGTAAAATGAGTACCCAGCTTGCTGGGGAGAAAGTGTAGATGACTGGGGAAGGCAATGGCAAACCATCCCGTAAAAAGTCTGCCATGAAAATGTTGTGATGCGACATCACCCCAGAGTAGGCTTCCCAATCCCCAGGTCCCAGAGGGGGATCCCCCGGTTTTACAGGCTTCCCCCCTCCCTCAGCCAGCTGGCCGGCAGGGGAAGCCCCGCCCCCAGAGCCATCATGCACCTCTACAAACGATTCCCATAGGGAATGATGGGGAATTGATCCGTGGGTATCGGGGGCTCTGGGGAAGCTGTTTTTTGAGATAGAGGCACCAAATTTTCAGTATAGCATCTAGTGCCTCTCCCCAAAATACCTCCCAAGTTTCAAAAAGATTGGACCAGGGGGTCCAATTCTATGAGCCCCAAAAGAAGGTGCCCCTATGCTTCATGATTTCCTATGGAAGGAAGGCATTTAAAAATTTGTGCAGTCCCTTTAAATGTGATGGCCAGAACTCCCTTGGAGTTCAATTATGCTTGTCACACCCTTGCTCTCGGCTCCGCCCCCAATGTGTCCTGGCTCCACCCCCAAAGACTCCTGGCTCCACCCCCAAAGTCCCCAGATATTTCTTAAATTGGACTTGGCAACCCTACCCCAGAGTCTGAAACGACCAGTGCTTGCACAGGGGACTGCCTTTACCTTTTTTAAATCCATTGGTGTACATTGGCTACAGCTCTGCGTGACAGTTTTCCTGCGCTAGGCACCGCTCTACAAGACTTTCCCTTGTCCCATTACACCAGGAGACCCAGTGGGAATAATAAAGTTTTAAGGAAACAGAAATCTTAGACTTGGAATAAACCTACCCAAGCCTCTACTGGTAAATGAGGGATTATTTCTGTATTTATTTTTCAAGTTCTACCCCCCTTTTCTCCCCAATGGAAACCCAAAATGGCTTACAACGTCCTTTCTTTCTCTCTTTTATTATCACAATAACAATTCTGTGATGGAGGTTAGGCTGAAAGGCTTCGACTAGGCCTGGCTCACCCACCAAGCTTCCATTGTGGAATGGGCATTCGAATCTTAATCTCTCAAACGTGGCCCAACACTCTAACTGCTACGCTACCCCAGCTCTTGTAATGAGGTAAACTAGCGGGAACGAGATGGTTTACAAAGATTATTCCGAAAGAAACCGAAAGCTAAGGTAAATATAAAAGTCCCACGGAGGCTGTGACACTCTAACCGTTGCCTGCCGCTGCCTCCCTAATGAGAAATGCTGATGGGAACAAGATGGTTGACCATGTTGAAGTGAACAAGGAGAAAGTTTATTCAGAAAGAAACAGATAACAGTGGTAGATGTTAAGAATCCACTGGGGGCTGTGAGATATACAGCGTTAAACAACACATGCCTAAGCAAAGCATGTTTGCAACATAGAAGATACAGGACTTTTGTGCAATGACGTGTTAACCAGATCCAGTTAACACTGCCGGTCTTTTTTAACTGTCAAGCATGCTATTTCTAAGTGCTGGTTTATCCATACATTTCTTCTCTTCCCTCCCCCACCCTCACTTTTATCTTTTTCTCTCTGTGAATGCATAATAAATCTCTCTGCTTCCAGGATGTTTAGTGTAACCTTGCATTCACAATGTAAAATGCCTCTCCCCCAGATTCTCACAGCCATGTCTTATCAGCTAGCAGAGAATATGTGAGAAACGGAGATGTTCACCTTCCTTAGTCATAAAAGAGATAATAGCGAGTAGCCTTTGAACCTTCAACTCACTTTGCATCTTTACGTTATTCTTTTGAAGTTATCTGTAACCCTTTCCTTTGAAGTAGCCTATAAAATACTATGCAGTGCTGTGGCAAGCATTACTTCCAAGGTATCTGTCCTTGGAGCAAGTCATGGAGTTTCAATAAAACAAGTCTTTGATTTAAAACAAAAGCTTGATTATTTCAAAATATCGGTGCTTGACATTAACACCTCAACTGCCCAGAGAGGAGACCTTAATCAAAGGTCGGATTTTAGAAGAAGAAGATATTGTATTTATATCCCGCCCTCCACTCCGAAGAGTCTCAGAGCGGCTCACAATCTCCTTTACCTTCCTCCCCCACAACAGACACCCTGTGAGGTAGATGAAGATATTGGATTTATATCCTGCCCTCCACTCCGAAGAGTCTCAGAGTGGCTCACAATCTCCTTTCCCTTCCTCCCCCACAACAGACACCCTGTGAGGTAGATGAAGACATTGGATTTATATCCCGCCCTCCACTCTGAAGAGTCTCAGAGTGGCTCACAATCTCCTTTCCCTTCCTCCCCCACAACAGGCACCCTGTGAGGTAGATGAAGATATTGGATTTATATCCCGCCCTCCACTCCGAAGAGTCTCAGAGCGGCTCACAATCTCCTGTACCTTCCTCCCCGACAACAGACACCCTGTGAGGTGGGTGGGGCTGAGAGGACTCTCACAGCAGCTGCCCTTTCAAGGACAACCTCTGCCAGAGCTATGGCTGACCCAAGGCCATGCTAGCAGGTGCAAGTGGAGGAGTGGGGAATCAAACCCGGTTCTCCCAGATAAGAGTCCGCACACTTCGATGGATTTGTCCATAGATCTTTAAGTCTAGCTCCTAAGTGACCGTTATCCTTCATTCACAACTCCCAACTTCAAACCGACAACCATTCAAACCTATAAAAAGAACGGGATCACCGAGGAACCAGAAAGCCTAACTATAGCCACACCTCACCATGAAAATGATAAATATAAACACCAAAAACTTATAGGAAATTATATTTATGAATCAGTAAACTCAATCAAAAAATCTAGAACAGAAGTTTCCATCGTATACATCAGCTATCCAGCCAGCATCCAAAACAATCCAGTCTCGTTATATAAAACTCCAAACAGATTCCTATTACACTATGAAAATATCACAGGCCCATACATAAAGTATGAGGACTAAATCTTCAGATGAATTTCTTATATTTACCTTAGCTATCAGCAGGGGTCGTTTTGTAAAAAAAAAATAGCTGGTGGAGCTCATTAGCATAACTCATTAGCATAAGCCACTGCCCCCCCCCCCAGACAACAGCAACCCGACACAAGAAAGGAGAGCCCTGGACGAACGAGGCCTGCTTGGGCTGGCTAGGGATCCAGCCAGCCCAAGCAGGCCTTGCTCACCTGGGGCTCTCTTGGGCCCAGTCAAAAGGCCAGCAAGCCACCCGTCACCCAAAATCACATAAGTGGAGAAAGGGTGGTTCGGGCTTCTCCAGGGGTTAATGAGGGTTGCTGGGGGGCTGGCTGGCTGGCTGCCCGCTCTCCTAATCCAGGGATTGTTATGCAGCTGCACCTACTACTCAGTGGACAAAGTAGGTGGGGAGGAAGAGGAGGAACCTTCAGAAAGGTTCAGGAGCTGTGCTCCTGAGAGCTCCTGCTGAATCGGAGGCCTGGCTATCAGTGGCATCATACCGCAAGGAGGTCCTTGTCCTTCCCACGCTTCATCCCCAAATCTCCAGGTGTTTCTCAACCTGGATCCAGCAACCCTATCCCCCATCCCCCGCCGGTGACCAGACCACTGTATTCACACATACCAATCTCTGAAGCCATTGGAGGTTCGACGGCTGTCAGTCGGGGCACAACGCTCACGAATATTCCTCCTTCTCTACTGGCATTGACTGCAAAACCGCAGGGTCTCACCAACACCGTAACTCTGTGCAATCTGGGAGGCAACAAATCCATGCGGCAAAGAGCGCTGCTGTGGTTGGAAGCCAGGATTTCACAGTCCATCTGGTTCACCTCAACAAGCAATGCCCCCTGGTCTGCGGCGAAGCCAGATCCCACAAGATGGATTAACATGTGAATGCCATCCTCTGCAATGACAAATTCGGAGTAAAACACAGAAAGCGAATATTCGCTTTCAACGGCAGACTCCCACGTATAACCATCAGACAATGAGATATAACTCAACATCTTCTGTGGAACGCATCTTCTGTGGAAAGGTTCTGCTTTTGAGTTTGAGAGGAATGTTGTCCCCTCTCTAAGAAAGTTAGGGACATGACAATTCTCCTTATTTTGGGACCGTCTAAGGTGCTAACAGATATTTCTGGGGAAACTGCTGGTTGATGAAATACCAGCAATCACTAGAATGACAACTAGGTTTTGTGCCCAAGTGATCAAACAAAAGAATACTTTTAAATAATAGGAGCTTTTCTCTTTTGGTGTAGACTCTGTGGAGCTATTACAAATAACTACTGCTATGTACTAACATTTTTATCTACATTTTAATGCTGTTGTATTATATGGACCTGTATTTTAGTAGTATACCTTTGACAGATTTGTACTTTTAATTACTGATAGATTTGTGCTTTTTACCTGGTCTAGGACTGTTATAATAAACACTGACTGACTGAATTTCAGAGGGGAGGTAGTGTGATGATTTTTTTTTTTTAAGTCCCCAGTCACAAATGTGCAAGTTGATCCTTGCTGGGGTAAATGCCAAACAATGAATGTTCTTGGATGATAATGATGATATAGGATTTGTATCCCGCTCTTCACTCTGAATCTCAGAGTAGCTCACAATCTCCTTTACCCTCCTCTCCCACAACAGACACCCTGTGAGGTGGGTGGGACTGAGAGAGCTCTCACAGAAGCTTCCCTTTCAAGGACAATTCCTACGAGAGCCATGGCTGACTCAAGGCCATTCCAGCAGCTGCAAGTGGAGAAGTGGGGAATCCAACCTGGTTCTCCCAGATAAGAGTCCACACACTAAACCACTACACCAAACTGGCTCTCGACACCCTGTGAGGAAGGTGGGGCTGAGAGAGCTCTCACAGAAGTTGCCTTTTCAAGGACAATTCTGCGAGAGCTATGGCTGACTCAAGGTCATTCCAGCAGGTGGAAGTGGAAGAGTGGGGAATCAAACCTGGTTCTCTCAGATGAGAATCCGTTCACTTAACCACTGTTGGGCTGGCTCCCCTCTCCCTTTTTTCAAACTCCTATAACTTAAAGGAAGCATTGGCTCATCATTTTGGGTCTCTATATCAGTTAATCTTCGAGAGATTAGAGTTTTTGCTTTGTTAGTCCCATACAAGGGTGGAATTCAAGCAGGAACTCCTTTGCATATTAGACCACACACCCCTGATGTAGCCAATCTTCTGAGAGCTTACAAAAAAGAGCCTTGTAAGCTCCAGGAGGATTGGCTACATCAGGGGTGTGTGTAATATGCAAATGAACTCCTGCTACAATTCCACCTCTATAGGTTAGGGCTACAATCAAACAGTAGAATTATAATGAAGGGCAAAAATGCACAGGCTTACCTACAGAATATTCGACACTGTCGACTAATGGAGTAGATTCCAAGAGATACTGGAAAATGCATGAACCGGAACAGTTTGCTGGAACGTCATTCACTGCAACCACAACCTGGAAAGACAGAAGAAACTGAGAAGTCATGCCAGATTCGGAGAGGTGGAGTGAGAGAACACAAATGTTGGCTTCTTTAGGACAGTACAACTACCCAGGCTGTTTTCAAAATGGAGAGAGGGCAGATTTCTTCATTTTTGCCAGAAATCAAACAAGAATCAGACTCTTGCATGGCATTCTCTTTATCTTTCCCAGATCCAGCATCCAACTGCAAGCATAGGACAGACCAGGGGTGGCCAAACTGTGGTTCGGTAGCCATATGTGGCTCTTTCGCACCTATTGTGTGTCTCTCAAAGCTCCCACTACCTTGCCAGCCAGCTGGGAGAAGGCATTTATCTCTTTAAGCCACTTATCCAAGCCAAGTCAGCAACTTGGGGAATGCATTAAAAGCTTTTTTCTTTCCAACTCTCCCACCCTTCTCTCTCTCCCTCTCCATCTTCCTTCCTTCCTTCCTTCCTTCCTTCCTTCCTTCCTTCCTTCCTTCCTTCCTTCCTTCCTTCCTTCCTTCCTTCCCTCCTTCCTTCCTTCCCACCTTCCTTCCTTCCTTCCCACCTTCCTTCCCACCTTCCTTCCTTCCTTCCTTCCTTCCTTCCTTCCTTCCTTCCTTCCTTCCTTCCTTCCCCTCCCTCCTTCCATCCTTCCTTCCCCTCCCTCCTTCCATCCTTCCTTCCCCTCCCTCCTTCCATCCTTCCTTCTCTCCACTCCCTCCTTTCATCCTTCCCCTCCCTCCCGCTCTCCTTCCGTCCTTCCCCCTTTCCTCCCTCCCTCCCTTCTTCTTTCAATCATCTAATGTTCAGGTCTTGTGGTTGTCAAACATCTGATGTGTATTCTATGTGGCTCTTACGTTAAGCAAGTCTGGCCACCCCGGGACAGATTCAGTGGCAACTGCCTTTCAACAGCAGTGTGCAGCAACATTTCAAACGGGGCAAGGGCTCATTTTTTATTCTGGCAACAAAATGGCTCTAGCCAATTCCTCAGGAGCTTGGCTGTCCTGCTGAGTGCAGGAGAACTTTGTGTTATCTTCAGTAAAAAGCTACGGTTTCACTTGAAGTCAGTGTGGCTGCCTACAAACTGCAATCGGGGCAGGTGTGGTGTGGTGGCTGGAGTGTCAGGCTAATATCTAGGAGACCCAGGTTCCAACCCTAATCCTGCCATGGAAGCTCACTGTACCAGCCACTCTCCTTCGGCCTAACCTGCCTTATGGGGTTGATTTGAGGCAAAACAGAGAAAAGGTGCTCTGAACTCCTCAGAGGAGGGTTGAGGTAAAAATACAAGAGAGAGAAAAAGGCTGAGGTAAAAATACAAGAGAGTTTTCAGGCCTAGTCATCAGTACATGTTTGTCTGGATGGGCAGCAAAAGGGCAGGGCCGGCTCGCCCACTAGGCAAACCAGGTGGTTGCCTACGGCACTGGGAGGGGGGTGCCAAATTGGGCTTCCCCCCTTCGGTGCCCAAGACAAATGCCTAAATTCCCCCTCACTGCCACCACTGCCGCCACCACCATCCCCCTCCCTTCCCTTCCCCAGAACTCCGCCTGCCCCCCCCCCCGCGTAATCAGAGGAGCAATCAGAGGAGTGTGCCGTGATGAGGCTGGGCCCTACCAGCTTCAAGGCGGCCAACATCTGAGAGCTGGAGGAGGCTTCGCTCCCCCCTCACTTCCGATTCCGGAAAGGAGGGGGAAGAAGCCTCCTCCAGCGCTCTCTTCAAAAAATGTTCAGATGCCAGTAGGGCCCAGCCTCATCGCAAATTGCTCCTCTGATTGATCGGGAGGTGCGACGGAGTGCGGCGCTGCAGAGGGAGGACAGGAGGCAGCAGCGGTGTGGGGGCGGCGGTGGCAGCAGGCAGGGAGTCCGCCTGGGGCACCATGCACCCTAGGGCCAGTGCCCCAGTAGTAGTAGGGATGGTGGCTCAGTGGTAGAGCATCTGCTCGGTAAGCAGAAGGACCCAGGTTCAATCCCCGGCATCTCCAACTAAAAGGGTCCAGGCAAATAGGTGAGAAAAACCTCAGCTTGAGACCCTGGAGAGCCGCTGCCAGTCTGAGTAGACAATACTGACTTTGATGGACCAAAGGTCTGATTCAGTATAAGGCAGCTTCATATGTTCATAGGGCCAGCACTGCAAAAGGGATATCCATCTTCTTGACGGCCCTTAACCTGGAAGTTCTAATAAGAACACAAAAGAAGCCATGTTGGATCAAGCCAATGGTTCATCCAGCCCAACACTTATGTCATATAGTAGGTAAAAACCCAGGTTCTATCAGGAAGTCCACCAGCAGGGCCAGAACCCCAAAAACCCTCCCACTCTTGTCGCCCTCCTAGCATCAAGAATGCAGAACATCACTGCCCCAGACATAAGAACATAAGAGAAGCCATGTTGGATGAGGCCAAAGGCCCATCCAGTCCAACACTCTGTGTCACACGGTGGCTAAAAAAACCAAGTGCCATCAGGAGGTCCACCAACAGGGCCAGAACTCCAGAAGCCCTCCCACTGTGTCTCCCCACCAAGCACCAAGAATACAGAGCATCACTGCCTTAGACATAATGTTCCTCTATATCTTGTAGCTAATAGATATTAATTGACCTCTATACCAAATGTTTATTCAATCCCCTCCTGAAGCTGTTCGAATTCTGTACAGGGTAACACTTGTAGTTCTCTACAAATTCTTTCAGAATAACATTCAATGCATGTGAGTTAAAGGATAACTTTAGGCACCAGTTTTAAATAATATCTATTACATGGTACAAATACCATCTAACCATAATCTTACCTCATAACTATCCCTTTTTAAAGAGCAAAAATTAGGTTAGCATACCCACGAAAAGTTGGTCCTTTGTCAGTTTTCCTAACATTTATGAGGTATGGCTTCGACTTTCAATCAGCTTCCGTACCTGTGTGAAATCGTTGGGGGTAGCAAGCATGTCCCCAAAAATCGGGCTAATGAAAACACCTCCATCAAATACAACCCGAGCTGTAACCACTGGGTTCAGACCAGTGAGGTTTTCGGCAGACACCTTGAACAGAAAGAAAAGGTTGAGGATCAGATTGACTTTTCACTTTTGTCATGAAGTTAACATGGTGGGAAACAGGTTTCATTTCGTGCTCGAGAACAGTTTGCTGTTAGCTTTCTCCAATGTTGTTATTGGAGAACATTATTCCCACTCCAGGGGGAGGGGAGTTACTTGGGAGTAGAGTTGCCAAACTCCAGGTGGCACCAGGATAGATCTCTTGCTATTATAAGTGATCTCCAGACAACCGTTCAGTTCCGTTCAATTCAGACCTTTATTGGCATAAAAGCAATCATGATTCACAATCGAAAGTAGGTACAAAGGCCTGAAGTATAGTAAGAACAGTACATAAAGCAATCAATTAAAATGGCAGCCAATAATACTATACTTGGCTCCCGCATAATGGGCCCTAATTGGAATCGGCTGTATGCGATTCCGCATACAGCCAAATCAGGGGTGATTCGGTGGTTGATTTGGTTCGGCCGAACCAAATGCACACCCCTAGTAGACACCCAGCAATTAAAATACAGGAGTATGCCTAGATTTAATTTTATAGGCTTCTACTAAGAAATTCGCAACACATGTAGTAATGTGGGGATTAACATCTTCTTTAAAAAGTTGGTTAGAGTTTTCCTTTTAGTAAATACATTGTGTGTTGGGAGATATTCAGCTAAAAATTGTCTACGTTGTGAAGCCAGGAAATGGCATTCTAAAATAATATGGGATATAGAATCAAGGACTTCTAATTCACATGGACATAATCTATTTTGGAGAGGTATCTGTCTAAACCTACCAGTTGATGGGAAGGCATTTAAATGTGCCAGAGTAAAAGTCCGACGACAGAATGGGGAATCTAAAGTAAAAAAAATAATGGGGCATCTTCCCATGTCTTTGGAGTATACCTAGATTGGCTGCAGGAGTCCAGACAACCACTTCTCCTGGAGAAAATGGCTGCTTCAGAGGGTGGAGTCAATGGCATTACAAATTGCTGAGGTCCCTCCCCCGACAATTCTGCCCAGGCTCCACCCCCCAAAACTTCAGGTATTTCCCAGCCCAGAGCTGGCATTCCTATTTGGGACACATGAACCAGTTCCCTCCTCCCCTTGAAACAGGAGTCCCCTGGCAGTCAGATCCTATTGAGAGTCAGTTTGGTGTAGTGGTTAAGTGTGCGGACTCTTATCTGGGAGAACCGGGTTTGATTCCCCACTCCTCCACTTGCAGCTGCTAAAATGGCCTTGGGTTAGCCATAGCTCTTGCAGGAGTTGTCCTTGAAAGGGCAGCATCTGTCAGAGCTCTTTCAGGCCCACCTACCTCACAGGGTGTCTGTTATCCATCACACAAAGAGGAAAAGGAAGAAACTGAATTTATAGCCCGCTCTTCACTCAGAGCAGCTTACAATCTCCTTCCCTTCCTCCCCCCACAACAGACACCCCTGTGAGGAAGGTGGGGCTGAGAGAGCTCAGAGAGAACTTGTGACTGACCCACGGTCACCCAACTGGCTGCACGGGGAGGAGGAGTGGAGAATCAAATCCAGTTCTCCCAGATTACAGTCTGCTGATCTTAATCACTTACACCAAACTGGATCAGAGCAGGAGCAAACCATGGCAGCCCCAGAATGAAGGGTCATGTGGAACAAACTGCGGTAGGGTTGAGAAATAAAACATCTGGGATGTGCACTCCTGGAAACCATAAAAGACTAAACCCTAAAGACAAAGGATGGCCTTAATGGCAGAAAGGCAAACGTAATAGATTGTCGTACACTGATGATATTAGGCAAGTCACCAGTTGTTGACGCCCAAGTCAACGTCCACCTGCTTCGGTAACAGCTGCTCGAGTCCTTAGTTACCAAAAAATCGCTGGCATTCAAGTACTGGGCTGTAAAATTATCAGCATAGCTTTGTAGGAGTTTGCGGAGACGTTGGGATGAGATGGATGCCGGAATGCCTGGGAGAGAGGGCGGCAAATCAACAGAGGTCAGGAGACAAGAAACTTGAAATGTGCTGAGCAGGGGGGGGGGTGTAGAAAAAGCCGAGCAGGAACTCATTTGCATATTAGGCCACACCCCTGGCATCACTATTGTTCACACAGAGCTTTTTTATAGAAAAAAACCAGCAAGAACTTATTGGCATATTAGGCCACACCCCCTGGCATCAGCATTGTTTCACACAGAGCGCTTTTGTGGGGAAAGCCCAAAAAGAACTCATTTGTATATTAGGCCACACACCCTGACACCACCATTGTTTCACAAAGGGCTCTTCTGTGGAAAAAAGCCCAGAGGAACTCATTTGCATATTAGGGCATACCCCCTGACACCACCATTGTTTTGCAAAGGGCTCTTCTGTGGAAAAAGACCACCCAGAGGAACTCATTTGCATATTAGGCCACACCCCCTGACACCACCATTGTTTCGCAAAGGGCTCTTCTGTGGGAAAAAGCCCAGAGGAACTCATTTGCATATTAGGCCATACCCCCTGACACCACCATTGTTTTGCAAAGGGCTCTTCTGTGGGAAAAAGCCCAGAGGAACTCATTTGCATATTAGGCCATACCCCCTGACACCACCATTGTTTTGCAAAGGGCTCTTCTGTGGGAAAAAGCCCAGAGGAACTCATTTGCATATTAGGCCACACCCCCTGACACCACCATTGTTTCACAAAGGGCTCTTCTGTGGATAAAAGCCCAGAGGAACTCATTTGCATATTAGGCCACATCGCCTGACACCACCATTGTTTCACAAAGGGCTCTTCTGTGGAAAAAAGCCCAGAGGAACTCATTTGCATATTAGGGCATACCCCCTGACACCACCATTGTTTTGCAAAGGGCTCTTCTGTGGAAAAAAAGCCCAGATGAACTCATTTGCATATTAGGCCACACCCCCTGACACCACCATTGTTTCACAAAGGGCTCTTCTGTGGAAAAAAACCAGAGGAACTCATTTGCATATTAGGGCATACCCCCTGACACCACCATTGTTTTGCAAAGGGCTCTTCTGTGGAAAAAAGCCCAGAGGAACTCATTTGCATATTAGGCCACACCCCCTGACACCACCATTGTTTCACAAAGGGCTCTTCTGTGGAAAAAAACCAGAGGAACTCATTTGCATATTAGGGCATACCCCCTGACACCACCATTGTTTTGCAAAGGGCTCTTCTGTGGAAAAAAGCCCAGAGGAACTCATTTGCATATTAGGCCATACCCGCTGACACCACCATTGTTTTGCAAAGGGGTTTTGTGGGAATATCCCAGCAGGAGCTCATTTGCATATTAGGCCACACCCCCTGATGCCAAGCCAGCTGGAACTGTGTTCCTGCTCCCAAAAAAAAATCCACCCAGTTCTCAGGCCAAAAGAAAGACAATTTATTTCTTTTTGCTGATTTCTAGTCCGCCCTTTCCCAAGTCGGACTCAGGGCGGATTACAACATAATAAACAGTTAAAATCACATCATAAGACAGTTTAAAAAATCTATTGTCCATCCCTGGACCAAAGGAGGCTAGATTGCGTTTGACATGGGCTAGGGCCTTCTCGGTAGCAGCACCAGAATTGTGGAATGCTCTCCCGGAGGCCATAAGGGCCCTGCGGGATCTTTCTACTTTCCGCAGGGCCTGTAAGACCGAATTGTTCCGACAGGCCTTTGACATCAAACCGGGAGAGAGCTGCCACCCGACATCATATAGAGTACTAGGTGATCACCGTCAGAAAAGAAGAACTCGCTTATATTGTAGTGACACAGCACCACAAAATGGTTTTAAAATCTTAAATTGCAATTATGTTTTATTGGTTTTTATTGGTTTTAACTTGTGAATATTGTCGGCCGCCCTGAGTCCGCTTGCGGAGAGGGCGGGATAGAGATTTAAAGTAATAAAATAAAAAATAATAATAAAATAAATAAATTTAAACAGTTAAAACCATTAAAATGAAATAAAATAAGGCAGCATCAGTGATACGTACACAGGATGAGGTCAGTGCAGGGAGGCCAATTAGACGGCGTGAGGACGCCCGCCTGCCTCAGCCAAAAGCCTGATGGAACAGCTCCGTTTTATCCCTCCGGAATAGCAGTGAATCCGGTAGGGCCCGCTTCTCCTTGGGGAGCTGATTCCACCAGGTTGGGGCCAGGACCGAAAAGGCCCTGGCCCTGGTCGAGACAAGCCATTGGGCCAAGGATGGTCAGAAGATGTTGATTGGCCGATGGTAGAGGCCTCCGGGGCTCGTATGGGAAGAGACGGTCCCGTAGGTATGTAGGTCCCAGGCGGCGTAAGGCTTTAAAAGTTAATATTAAAACCTTGAAACGGATCCGGTGCTCAACTGGTAGCCAGTGCAGACTGCACAGCAATGGCTGACTGCCTGCCCGTTCAGGTAGTTCAATCAGCAATTGTGCTGCTGCACTCTTCACTCACTGGACACCACGTAAGCAAAGTGCAAAAGAAAAAGTGGCCAACTAGTAATGCGCCAAATCATATCCAAAGGCACAGGTTGGATTAAACTGCTAGAGGCGTTAAGCCAAATCCAAGAAATATGGAATATGGAACTGGAAAAACGCCATTACGTTGGAGTTGTCTTCTCTCACCCCCAGACGCCATACCAATGGCTACATCCATTCTGGAGAAGACAGAGTTGCAGCTTTTACATTATCTGAGAAAACAGAGGACCTTCCAAGTTCACTCAGTTCAGCGGCAGGGCTAGGAGACGGAGCCTCTTTTGTGTAGTGGTTAAGTGCGCGGACTCTTATCTGGGAGAACCAGATTTGATTCCCCACTCCTCCACTTGCAGCTGCTGGAATGGCCTTGGGTTAGCCCTAGCTCTGGCAGAGTTGTCCTTGAAAGGGCAGCTTCTGTGAGAGCTCCCTCAGCCTCACCCACTTCTGTTGTGGGGGAGGAAGATAAAGGAGATTGTGACTGCTCTGAGTGGAGGGCGGAATATAAATCCGATGTCGTCGTCGTCTTCTATTCTGGCTTCAGAGGCAAAGAAAATGGAAAGACTGCAGAGGACATGGCCTTACAGCCAGGGAAGGAAGTAGGGCTGCCAAAAGATAACTATAACAGATGTAATTACTATCTCAGTTGCTACGGGCAATTACTGAAAATCACCACGAACCTTAGTGTAATAATAATAATAACAATCAAAGCAGTCCATACAATATTCCAAGCGCTTGATCCTATTTAGGGCTTTGGGATGGTATCATATGCGAGATCTTTATTGTACCATCTAGTCATAATTCTGAATGATTGGAGCTTCCTTGCTATGATCGGTGAAGTTTACAGTTTTGCGTTCCATATATTGGTAGAGGCATCCTCGTCAAGTAATATTCCCCAACCCTTTTGCCATTTTGCTTGGTATCGTGACGTTTTAGGTTTCAGATTATTTTTGCAACGTTTTGTAAATATGTGGAATTAAGCCATGATTTATATTGCCATATTCCTGTGTTATTTTTTTTCAAATGCTGTTAAGGGCTCTTTGAGAATTTTAGAGATTTTTAATTGATCAAGCATATGGTTAAGTTGCAGGGAAAGAAACCAGGGTATGGGCTCTCCCAGTTTCTAAGTCTATTCTTTGTAAAATGCCGCTACTTGAAGATATATTTATTATTCGTGACATATTTTGCGATACCCAAAATTTAAATAATATAGAGTTTTGGCCAGATAATATAGAATTTTGGCCAGGGGCAAACCAGTTTTGATTAAGAAAAGTTGAAAACCTCGAAATTATTGGTAGGAGTTGGCACCTTTTGTTATTCCAGATAGAGATGGGTATATAAATTCATTTTGCGCTATCTCTGTGGGAATTTTTCCTTTACCATTCCATAGTATTTTGTCTAGTCTTTTAAGTGCTACGGTATTGTTACATATTTTAACCCAGTCAGTAGTGTCTACTACCCTTAACATTTTAAAAGTATGCTGGAGGCTTATTGCTTTGTAGTATAGGAAAATGTCAGGGTACTTTAAACCTCTGTCTGTCTGTCTCTCTCTCACACACACACACAAGAAATACAGAAATACCCCCCTAAAAACAATAAAAAGAAAAGAAGATCAGGCCAGCCTAGGCCATTCGGGTTAGGGTCTTTTATTACTTCCACACACATAATCAAAAGCTACAGGAAAAGTAATAATAATCTTCCCCTCCTTTACTTGGAGGGAAATATTTTAAAAACATAAGAACATAAGAGAAGCCATGTTGAATCAGGCCAATGGCCCATCCAGTCCAACACTCTGCGTCACGTAAGAACATAAGAGAAGCCCTGTTGGATCAGGCCAATGGCCCATCCAGTCCAACACTCTGTGTCACATAAGAACATAAGAGAAGCCCTGTTGGATCAGGCCAATGGCCCATCCAGTCCAACACTCTGTGTCACATAAGAACATAAGAGAAGCCATGTTGAATCAGGCCAATGGCCCATCCAGTCCAACACTCTGCGTCACATAAGAACATAAGAGAAGCCATGTTGGATCAGGCCAATGGCCCATCCAGTCCAACACTCTGGGTCACATAAGAGAAGCCCTGTTGGATCAGGCCAATGGCCCATCCAGTCCAACACTCTGTGTCACACAGTGGCCAATATATGTGTGTGTATACACACACACACATATTTTCAGGCATGGTATTATCTTCTTCCCTCAGTTTCCAAAGCAGAAGGCTCCAAATTCTCCATTTTACCTGATATCTCCACATTGGGCAGATGAATTCGAAAAGTCCCGCCAAGAGGTGGGCTTGCCGTTTGCACCCTCCGAACTGTCAGGTTGACTCTTGCCTCACCCACAGCTCCTCTGCATAAGAAAATGCAACATGTGATGCACTACTTTTAGCCACTCATGCCAAGGATGGGACTTTAAACATTTCAGGCTGTGCTTTTAGAAAAGCCCAGAATCTTCCAGAATCCAAACTCAAGTTCACATTTACCTCAGTGAAACAAGAGGGAGTTCTTTGCAATAATCCGCCATGAAGAAGGACACGTTGTATACAGGTGAAGCTCCAACCACAGACACTGACTCTATAAATCCCCCATGTGGACAAGGTGGTCTTGCCTCTCTCTGAAAAACTAGAAGGAAACAAATTTTGGAAGCGATCGTGGGGGGGGGGGGGTCAAGACTCTTTGCAGAGTTTAAAACAAACTCAGCCCGATTCCCCTCCAGCCTTGTCCTGGTCTTGCACTCCTCTTCTCCATGGCGCTTCCGTCCGATTTCACACAAGCTGTTGTGGGGCTGTGACTCGCCCCACCTCTTTTGCACGGCAAGCAGAAACGGGTTTTCAGAGAATCTTGCTTGCCACAGGAAAGAGGAGGGGCAAGTTGCAGCCCCACGACAGTTTGTGTGAAATCAGATGGAAGCACCTAGAGAACTTAAGAACATAAGAGAAGCCATGTTGGATCAGGCCAATGGCCCATCCAGTCCAACACTCTGTGTCACATAAGAACATAAGAGAAGCCATGTTGGATCAGGCCAATGGCCCATCCAGTCCAACACTCTGTGTCACATAAGAACATAAGAGAAGCCCTGTTGGTTCAGGCCAACGGCCCATCCGGTCCAACGCTCTGTGTCACATAAGAACATAAGAGAAGCCATGTTGGATCAGGCCAATGGCCCATCCGGTCCAACGCTCTGTGTCACATAAGAACAGAAGAGAAGCCATGTTGGATCAGGCCAATGGCCCATCCGGTCCAACGCTCTGTGTCACATAAGAACAGAAGAGAAGCCATGTTGGATCAGGCCAATGGCCCATCCAGTCCAACACTCTGTGTCACATAAGAACATAAGAGAAGCCATGTTGGATCAGGCCAATGGCCCATCCAGTCCAACACTCTGTGTCACATAAGAACATAAGAGAAGCCATGTTGGATCAGGCCAATGGCCCATCCAGTCCAACACTCTGTGTCACATAAGAACATAAGAGAAGCCATGTTGGATCAGGCCAATGGCCCATCTAGTCCAACACTCTGTGTCACACTGTGGCAAAAAAAACCGCCAAGTACCATCAGGAGGTTCACAAGCAGAGCTAGAAGCTTTTCCACTTTGCCCCTCCTCAAGCACCAAGAATGCAGAGCATCACTGCCCCAGACTGTTCCAACAATATGCTGTGGCTAATAGCCACTGGTGGACCTCTGCTCCATATTTTTATCAATCCCCTCGTGAAACTGGCTATGCTTGTAACCGCCATCACCTCCTGTGGCAGTGAATTCCACGTGTTAATCACCCTTTGGGTGAAGAAGGACTTCCTTTTATCCATTCTAAACCAACTGCTCAGCAATTTCATCGAATGCCCACGAGTTCTTGTATTTTGAGAAAGGGAGAAAAGTACTTCTTTCTCTACCTTCTCCATCCCATGCATAACCTTGTAAACCTCTCTCATGTCACCCCGCAGTCAACGTTTCTCCAAGCTAAAGAGCCTCAAGCGTTTTAAACCTTTCTTAGGGAAGGTGTTCCAAACCTTTCATCATTCTAGTTGCCCTTTTCTGGACTTTTTTCCAATGCTATAATATCCTTTTTGAGGTGCAGTGAGCAGAATTGTACACAGTACTCCAAATGAGACCGCACCATCGATTTATACAGGGGCATTATGATACTGGCTGGTTTGTTTTCCCTTCTTAATAATTCCCAGCATGGCGTTGGCCTTTTTTACAGCAATCGCACACTGTCTTGACATTTTCAGTGAGAAGAGGACTGTGAGACCAGTACAAGGCTAGTGGGGAATTGGTCTCAGTTTTTCTTTTTTTAAAAAAAAATGAGTGCACTATCAAGGCATTTCACATCAACATCCCAACAACTGACAGAACCTTGTTTTAAAAATAGTTATCCACTGTTATCAAAGATTTCAGGTTTTCACGGCTGGTAACATCATTAAGGTTTGTAGAATCTTTCGGGATCAAGTGCCGTGTTCTACTGGAGAAAGTTTTCCTTCCAGACGTTCCCAATCAATGCACAGCAGCCAAGAAGGTCAGAGCGCCTGCTCCGGCTGCAACGCCACTGAGGATGTTCTCCGCAGCTGAGAACGAAACGTCTGGAAGGAAAACTTTCTCCAGTAGAACACGGCACTTGATCCCGAAAGATTCTACAAACCTTAATAGTTATCCACTGGTTTATTCAAATATCAAAGAATTAGCTAGAAACATAGCTCCAAAGGATAGGCATGCTGGTCTGCGCAGTAGAACATCTAAATCAGAGTCAAGGAGCATCTTAGAGACCAACCAGATTTTGGGGGGATATGAGATTTTGAAGTTCTCCTTAACGTCAGTCTTGCTGGTCACTTAAGGCACTGCTGGACTGGAATCTAGTTTAGCTAGGAATGGGTTCTCTAAAAATCAGTCTTTTTTTTTGAAATGGAAATGCTTCTTTCCCCCCCCCCTCCAAAAAAAATAAGAAAACGATTTATGTTAAGGGTTACTTTTCAGCAGGGGTGGGATTCTAGCAGGAGCTCCTTTGCATATTAGGCCACACACCCCTGATGCAGCCAATCCTTCAAGAGCTTACAAGGCTTTTTTGTAAGCTCTTGGAGGATTGGCTACATTGTGGGGGTGTGGCCTAATATGTAAAGGAGCTCCTGATAGAATTCCACCCCTGCTTTTCAGCAAATTATCTCTCTAAGTCATGTAATAAGGAAGAGAAGATAATTACCAACTATATCTCTGTCCGAAATTATAATCTCATCCACGAAGAACTGGACAGAAGTCTCAGCCGCACTAACAAAGGGTTCTAGATCTACCTGGTGCAGAAATACTGATGAGTTTTTCAGAAGATCTTTTAGGGATACAGAATTCTCCAAACAATCCCTCCAAAGATTGGTACAGACAAAATTCCAGCTGAAAGAAATTTGAAATACATTCATGCCATTAGGTTGACAGAACTAGGGGTTTCCCAACATTACTCAAATTGTTTTTTTTTTTTTTTGCATTAACAATATGATGCTTTGTACCTTTGCTCCCTGGAAATTTTTGTGGTACAGTGTGTGTGTGTGTTAAGTGCCGCTAAGTCACTTCCAATTTATAGAGACCCTATGAATTAATGACCTCCAAAATATCCTATCATTAGCAGCTTTGCTCAGATCTTGCAAAGTGACAACTGTGACTTCCTTAACTGAGTCCATCCATGTCATGTTGGGTCTTCCCAGTTTGGTGTAGTGGTTAACTGTGCAGACTCTTATTTGGGAGAACTGGGTTTGATTCCCCTCTCCTCCACTTGCACCTGCTAGCATGGCCTTGGGTCAGCCATAACTCGCATAGGAGTTGTCCTTGAAAGGGCAGCTGCTGTGAGAGCCCTCTCAGCCCCACCCACCTCACAGGGTGTCTGTTGGGGGCGGGGGAAGGTAAAGGAGATTGTGAGCTGCTCTGAGACTCTGAGATCCAGAGTATAGGGTGGGATATAAATCCCATGGCGTAGAGTGGTAAAGCTGCAGTACTGCAGTCCGAGCTCTCTGCTCACAACCTGAGTTCAATCCCAACAGAAGCTGGGTTCAGGTAGCCAGCTCAAGGTTGACTCCGCCTTCCATCCTTCCAAGGTCGGTAAAATGAGTACCCACCTTGCTGGGGGGAAAGAAGAAGACTGTAGATTTATACCCCGCTCTTCTCTCTGAATCAGAGTCTCAGAGCGACTTACAATCTCCTATATCTTCTCCCCCCACAACAGACACCCTGTGAGGTGGGTGGGGCTGGAGAGGGCTCTCACAGCAGCTGCCCTTTCAAGGACAACCTCTGCCAGAGCTCTGGCTGACCCAAGGCCATTCCAGCAGCTGCAAGTGGAGGAGTGGGGAATCAAACCCTGGTCTCCCAGATAAGAGAGCTGTGGCTGACCCAAGGCCATTCCAGCAGCTGCAAGTGGAGGAGTGGGGAATCAAACCCTGGTCTCCCAGATAAGAGAGCTGTGGCTGACCCAAGGCCATTCCAGCAGCTGCAAGTGGAGGAGTGGGGAATCAAACCCTGGTCTCCCAGATAGGAGAGCTCTGGCTGACCCAAGGCCATTCCAGCAGGGGCAAGTGGAGGAGTGGGGAATCAAACCCGGTTCTCCTTGATAGGAGAGCTCTGGCTGACCCAAGGCCATTCCAGCAGGGGCAAGTGGAGGAGTGGGGAATCAAACCCGGTTCTCCCAGATAGGAGAGCTCTGGCTGACCCAAGGCCATGCCAGCAGCTGCAAGTGGAGGAGTGGGGAATCAAACCCGGTTCTCCCAGATAAGAGAGCTCTGGCTGACCCAAGGCCATGCCAGCAGCTGCAAGTGGAGGAGTGGGGAATCAAACCCGGTTCTCCCAGATAAGAGAGCTCTGGCTGACCCAAGGCCATTCCAGCAGCTGCAAGTGGAGGAGCGGGGAATCAAATCCTGTTCTCCCAGATAAGCGTCCGCACACTTAACCACTACACCAAACTGGCTCTGGGGTAGATGACTGGGGAAGGCAATGCCAAACCACCCCGTAAAAAGTCTGCTGTGAAAACATTGTGAGAGCAGCATCAGAGTCGGAAATGACTGGTGCTTGCACAGGGGACTACCTTTACCTTCTTTATAAATCCAGTAGCTTCAACAGTTTCTTCCTGTTTTTCTTCTGCCTTCCACTTTTCCTAGCGTTATTGTCTTTTCCAGTCGACTCCCGCCTTTTCATAATGTGACCAAAACACAATAGCCTTTGTCTGATCATTTTAGCTTACAGGGAGAGTTTACTTTGTAGTATTGCTCTTCATACAAATGCAGCTGCCAGGATAACCTTTGGAAGGCACTGGGGGGAAACGCCTAACCACTAGCTGTCAGGTAGTTGTTCCAAATGTTTAGCCGAAAACTCTTTTGAACATATGAAGCTGCCTTATATTGAATCAGACCCTTGGCCCATCAAAGTCAGTATTGTCTTCTCAGACTGGAAGCGGCTCTCCAGGGTCTCAAGCTGAGGTTTTTCACACCTATTTGCCTGGACCCTTTTTTGGAGATGCCAGGGATTGAACCTGGGACCTTCTGCTTACCAAGCAGATGCTCTGCCACTGAGCCACAGCCCCATTCATGGCTCTCCAGGGTCTCAAGCTGAGGTTTTTCACGCCTACTTGCCTGGACCCTTTTTAGTTGGAGATGCCGGGGATTGAACCTGGGTCCTTCTGCTTCCCAAGCAGATGCTCTACCACTGAGCCACAGCCCCATTCATGGCTCTCCATGGTCTCAAGCTGAGGTTCTTCACACCTATTTGCCTGGACCCTTTTTAGTTGGAGATGCTGGGGATTGAACCTGGGACCTTCTGCTTACCAAGCAGATGCTCTACCACTGAGCCACCATCCCTCCCATATATATGAACATATGCAGCTGCCTTATATGAAGCTGAACATATGAAGCTGAATCAGACCCTCAGTCCATCAAAGTCAGTATTGTCTACTCAGACTGGCAGTGGCTCTCCAGGGTCTCAAGCTGAGGTTTTTCACGTTTATTTGCCTGGACCCTTTTTTGGAGATGCCAGGGATTGAACCTGGGACCTTTTGCTTACCAAGGAGATGCTCTGCCACTGAGCCACCGTCCCTCCCCTTTTGATTTAATTCCAAGCCATTGGTTCTGGTACGACCTTCTGGGGCAACAGAGAACAACTCCACACCTTCCTCTATATGACAGCCCTTCATGTGTGTGTGTGTGTGTGTGTGTGTGTTTGGTTCAGAACAATTTTATTTCAGAAATCATATACAAGGTAACAAATATATAAAGCCAAAATTGACAGTTTACAAATAGATTGTCACATGTTAATACAAGACATAAAAATAATTGGGACTTATTAATGCCAAACCAATAAACTAGAATTAGACGCGCCCTGTCCAAAAATACCACAAGCAAAATGATCTAGAAAAGGGGACCACTTAAGAAGAATATTCCCTGACATTACTCAGCCAGACAACAAACAAGGGAGGCAAATTTAACCTCCAATTTGTTGCTAGTGCAAACTTTGCTGCAGTTAGCAGCAAGGATATAAACGCCTTCTTCTGCTCAGATATCTTAAAGTCCTCCCAGAGATTGAGAAGGCAAATTTGTAACTGATGAAGAGAGCTTTGACTTTCAAAATCTCATACGCTGGAAAATTTGTTGGTCTTTAAGGTGCCGTGGGATTCGAATCTCGCACTTTACATGAGTTACAAGAGTCTACTGGAATAAGGAAGAGTGCCATTCATGGAAATATACAAAATACATTTTATACCTTTCTGGGCTTGTCTCATTAAGAGGCCACTGGCAGGTCAGATTCTTCCTCACTACATGTTGAAAGGTATCGGCGTAAGAGACTGCCACGAAGAGGGTGTTGCTCAAATAACCTTTATATGCAAAGCACAGCTGCGAAAGGAGAGAAGAAAGGGGACAGGGTGTAGTGGTTAAGTGTGCGGACTCTTATCTGGGAGAACCGGGTTTGATTCCCCACTCCTCCACTTGCAGCTGCTGGAATGGCCTTGGGTCAGCCAGAGCTCTCATCTGGGAGAACCGGGTTTGATTCCCCACTCCTCCACTTGCAGCTGCTGGAATGGTCTTGGGTTAGCCAGAGCTCTCTTATCTGGGAGAACCAGGTTTGATTCCCCACTCCTCCACTTGCAGCTGCTGGAATGGCCTTGTGTCAGCCAGAGCTCTCTTATCTGGGAGAACCAGGTTTGATTCCCCAGTCCTCCACTTGCACCTGCTGGAATGGCCTTGGGTCGGCCATAGCTCTCTTATCTGGGAGAACTGGGTTTGATTCCCCACTCCTCCACTTGCACCTGCTGGAATGGCCTTGGGTCAGCCAGAGCTCTCTTTTCTGGGAGAACCGGGTTTGATTCCCCACTCCTCCACTTGCAGCTGCTTAGAATGGCCTTGGGTCAGCCATAGCTCTTGCAGAGCTGTCCTTGAAAGAGCAGCTTTTGGGAGAGCCCTCTCAGCTGTGACACAGAGGCTGCAATCACACCCACTAAATAATGCACTTTCAATCCACTTTCCAACTGGATTTTGCCAGTTCACACAGTAAAATCTCATCGGAAAGTGCATTGAAAGTGGATTGAAAGTGCATTGTTTTAGTGTATGTGTGATCGCAACCAGAAAGAAGCAAGAGAGAGGGAGAAGGAAGCAGACTTACTCACGGGCCTGATAGGAGCTCTCCAGAGGCCTGATCCGGCCCTTGGGTTGCATGTTAAACACCCCTGGCCTAAACTATGATCTGCTTGAACTGCAATTCCTAGCAACATAGAGAATTCCTGAGATTTGGCCTGTGATTTTGGAACTTAAAGCTTGTGCCATCTAATGCAAATGCTAAAAAGTGTTAGACAGTTGAGCTAGTCCTTCTTATATTTTAGAATAATGTATTGCCTGTTCGACAAACTTTCCTAGAGGATTAATTTCATAATAAACTTCACACATCTTTTAAAACAAACAACTGGTGTGCAAACCTCGCCCCCTCCCCCCCCCACCACCAACAACATGGTTCCAGCCTTGTGATCTCAAATAATTACTCACATGGGTGTACTTGGTGACATCGTAAGCAGAGACAGACGGGTGTATCTTAACAAGGCTTTCTAGCTTGTGGGCGCTGAACCTTCCACAAAATGGCTCTGTCCAGCTGATTGCATGTCCCCCGCTGGTGAATTCCTCTGTGCCTGTTGGTGCTTAAGAAAATTAAGAACAGGCAGGCCTCAGATTCAGGAGCTCACAGGAGCACAGCTCTTGAACCTTTCTGAGCATTCCCTCTCTTCCTCCCCATCTACCTCGTCCATTGAATAATAGGTGCAGCTGCAGAACAATCCCTGGATTAGGAGAGCGGGCAGCCAGGCAGCCATCAGGAGCTTTGCCACACCCCAGCAGCCCTCGTTAACCCCTGGAGAAGCCCGCACCACCCTTTCTCCACTTCTTATGTGATTTTGGGCAGTGGGTGGCTTGCTGGCCTTTTGAACCACACATGGATCTCTAGCCAGTCCAAGCAGGCCTCGCTTGCCCAAGGTTCTCCTTTCTTGCATCAGGTTGCTTTTGGCTGGGGGAAGGCATATGCTAATGAGTTATGCCAATGAGCTCCACCACCTGTTTTTCTACAAAATGACCCCTGGGAACAGGTCTTCTGCCCAAGGTATGCAGCAGACAAGACTGAGTGCAATGGGTTTTACAACACCACGGTGCCACAAGTTATGGAAACCTTCATTCTCAATGGGCAGGAGAGAAACGGTTCTCATGGCAAATGATATCCGCTGGCAGTGAGGGGAAAGAAATGCAGATAGAAATGAGAGGAAGGTAAAAGTTTAGCCTGCAGCTGGAAGGGAAATCTAAATACTAGAGAATAATGCCAACCAATCCACACATCTCAAAAAGAAAAAGTAGCGTGAGAGACAGTGGGTAAAAAGCGTTGAATTACAACCAGAGAAATCTGGGTCCGAAAACTCGCTTGCTATGCAATTCTCCGGGAAACCTTGAGCCATTCACTTTCTCTCTCTCAGCTTTTTTGGTAGCAGGAACTCTTTTGCATATTAGGCTACACCCCCTGATGTAGCCAATCCTCCAAGAGCTTACAAGGCTCTTATTCCAGGGCCTCCTATAAGCTCCAGGAGGACTGGTTACATCAGGGGTGTGTGGCCTAATATGCAAATTGAAACAAACATGCAAACAAACCAAGTTACCATGCTCAAATCCAGCCCGCAGAAGGATGTTGGCTGATGAGGGCTTCGTTTCACATCTTATTGAAAGAAGGTCCTCCAGAGCTTTCTGGACCTGTCAAAATTTGGAGCAAACAGTTCGGCTTTGCACGGGGAAGGGGAGGGCACCCCGAAAAATGTTAAAATATTTGAACAAGTAAAAACAACATGTAAAATGATAAAACGGATCAGTAAAAACACAAAGAAACAACAGCAGAACCAGGAAGGAGAGCCAATACCCGTTAACAGAGGCGTGGCAAACAATATGAAAAGTTTTTCACCCACTGGCAGAAGACAAGAAGAAAGGAGAAAGGAAAAGGAGGGCAAAGAAGAAGAAGAGGAGGAGGAGGAAGAAGAAGAAGATGAGAAGGAAGAGGAAGAGGAGGAGGAAGAAGAAGAAGAGCAGGAGAAGGAGGAGAAAGAGGAAGAAGGAGGAGGTGGAGAAAGAAGAAGAAAAAGAAGAAGAGGAGAAGGAGGAGGAAGAAGAAGAAAAAGAAGAGAAGGAAGAGGAGGAGGAACAAGAAGATGAGGAGAAGGAAGAAGAGGAGGAAGAAGAAGAAGAGCAGGAGGAGGAGGAGAAAGAGGAAGAAGGAGGAGGTGGAGGAAGAAGAAGAAAAAGAAGAAGAGAAGGAGAAGGAGAAGGAGGAGGAGGAGGAAGAAGAAAAAGAAAAAGAAGAGAAGGAAGAGGAGAAGGAGGAAGAAGAAGATGAGGAGAAGGAAGAGGAGGAAGAAGAAGAGAAGGAGGAGGAAGAAGAAGAAAAAGAAAAAGAAGAGAAGGAAGAGGAGAAGGAGGAAGAAGAAGAGGAGGAGAAGGAAGAGGAAGAGGAGGAAGAAGAAGAAGAGCAGGAGGAGGAGAAAGAGGAAGGAGGAGGTGGAGGAATAAGAAGAAGAAAAAGAAGAAGAGGAGAAGGATAAGGAGGAGGAGGAAGAAGAAAAAGAAGAGAAGGAAGAGGAGAAGGAGGAAGAAGAAGAGGAGAAGGAAGAGGAAGAGGAGGAAGAAGAAGAAGAGCAGGAGGAGGAGGAGAAAGAGGAAGGAGAAAGAGGAGGAGGAAGAAGAAGAAGAGGAGAAGGAAGAGGAGGAAGAAGAAGAAAAAGAAGAGAAGGAAGAGGAGAAGGAGGAAGAAGAAGAGGAGGAGAAGGAAGAGGAGGAAGAAGAAGAAGAGCAGGAGGAGGAGGAGAAAGAGGAGGAGGAAGAAGAAGAAGAGGAGAAGGAAGAGGAGGAAGAAGAAGAAAAAGAAGAGAAGGAAGAGAAGGAGGAAGAAGAAAAGGAGGAGGAGATTGGATTTATACCCTGCCCTTCGCTCCCCAAAGGAGTCGCGGAGCAGCGTACAATCTCCTGCTCTTACTTTCCTCACAACAGTCACTCTGTGAGGTAGGTGGGGCTGAGAGAGCTGTGACTGGCCCAAGATCACCCAGCTTGCAATGCACTGGGTTCAGAGACGTTCAGAAGACAACATACTTTATTGGCGAGTATATCACAAAGACAACATGGCGGGGCCGGGTCCCCTATTATATACATTTCCCGGAACAACTCTCTTCCTGGTCAAGTCCAATCCTGACCAGTTAAACTTCCCGCCACTGATCGTCATAGGCAGGCTGCATTCGTCCCTTCTAGTCACTTCCCGCAGGCGCTCTGCGCTGTACTATCCGTGGACGAATGCAATACACAAGACAGCTGGCTGAATGTAGAGAAGTGGGGAATCAAACCTGATTCTCCTAGATCAGTGTCTGCCACTCTTAACCACTACGCCAAGCTGGCTCTCAAAAGGGAAACAGAAGAACCTCCCTTGAGAGGAAGGTTCCCTGGGGGATCCCAAAGTTCCAAATATCTCCTTGAACTCAAAAGGAGTATACATACTTGTCCAGCGGTAGCATTTGTTGGCAGGAAGATGCTGCTTACGTTGCCCCAGGCAAGACTGAATTGTCCGGTACCAGATAACGTCAGCATCTGGGAATCAAAAAGGAACGTTTATTTACCAGATATATCAATGAAGGCCCCTAGATAGGAAACTTCCTTCTCACTTGGGGACGTGAAGAATACTGATCTGCCTGAAGTTCTAAAAGGAAATACTGGCCTTCTGAGACTGCAACTGCCATATTCTGGAAGTCATCAAAACTGGACTGAACAAAGAAGAAGACGACAACGACAGCAGATTTATACCCTGCCCTTCTCTCTGAATCAGTCTCAGAGTGGCTCACAATCTCCTTTATCTTCTTCCCCCACAACAGACACCCTGTGAGGTGGGTAGGACTGAGAGAGCTCTAACAGCAGCTGCCCTTTCAAGGACAGCTCTGTGAGAAGCTATGGCTGACCCAAGGTCATTCCAGCAGCTGCAAGTGGACGACTGGGGAATCAAACCTGGTTCTCCCACATAAGAGTCTGCACACTTAACCACTACACCAAACTGAGGGAAGCCCCTCCATAAATCTGGGACTCAGAGCATAACCACAAGGCTGACCTGTATTTCCGGAAGCTGGGATGCGGTGGCGAGTATTTCGTGCCTCTCTCTGCGATAAGTGTTCACCACATCAGGATTCAGCCAGGTATTGTGCACTTGGACCCCAACGCTCATTCCATTGCTTGGTGATTTCCCACGATACACTGCTTCCAAATAGTACATGGTGCCCCCCGTTAATTCGAATTTTTCAGATTTTGGGTTCCCAGGCTGTCTCCAGTTTTCCTCCCAGTTTGTCAACTGTCCAGGAATTCCATCAGGAATGGATGCAACCTCAACCTGTTTCCAAAAAAAAAGGAAAGCTGTGAGAAGGTGAGTGTGGAGAAGGTGTGTTGCCGTAACCCAGACATGGGCTTGGGTCCACAATAATATATCAGCACAGCAGGCATAAGGACTTCAACCCACAAAGTGTGATTTTTCCATCCCTGCCAGGGGCATTTCATGGCAGGGAGAAGGCCAGAATAGAATGTTCCATTAAAAAAAACCCCTTAGCATCCATGGAAACATAAGTATGGATAAAACCTATAATCTTTAAGAACATAAGAGAAGTCATGTTGGACCAGGCCAATGGCCCATCCAGTCTGTGTCACACAGTGGCCAAAAAAACTAGGTGCCATTAGGAGGTCCATCAGTGGGGCCAGGACATTAGAAGCCATCCCACTGTTCCCCCCACCCCCAAGAACCAAGAATACAGGGCATCGCTGCCCCAGAAAGAGAGTTCCAACAATACCCTGGGGCTAATAGCCACTGATGGACCTCTGCTCCAATGTGTATCCAATCCCCTCTTGAAGTTGTCTATCGTTGCAGTCGCCGCCACCTCTTGTGGCAGTGAATGCCACGTGTTAATCACTCTTTGGTGAAGAAGGACTTCCTTTTATCAGTTCTAATCCGACTGCTCAGCAATTTCATTGAATGTCCACAAGTTCTCGTATTGTGAGAAAGGGAGGAAAGTACTTCTTTCTCTACCTTCTCCAGCCCATGCATAATCTTGCAAACCTCTATCATGTCACCCCGCAGTCGACGTTTCTCCAAGCTAAAGAGCCCCACGCGTTTTAACCTTTCTTCATAGGGAAAGTGTTCCAGCCCTTTAAACATTCTAGTTGCCCTTTTCTGCACTTTTCCCAATGCTATATCTTTTTCTGAGGTGTGGTGACCAGAATTGTACACAGGTGTGCCAACCAGAATTGCCATAGGGCTGGCCCTCCAAAGCCACCATTTTCTCCAACTGACAATCATCTATAATTCCAGAAGATCTCTGGAACCCACCTGCAACATGCATCTTGGCAAAGACTTGCATTACAGTGTCTTCCCCCCACCCCTCCCGCCCCTTTTTAAAATATGTATACCCATCTGGGAACTTTTAAGTTTACTGAAGAAGGGAGGTTTTTCCAGAAAGGAGCTTTTACTGGATTTTTAAGCTGCGGAGTCTTGTGAGCAAAAATTCTACTTTATGAGCTACTGACATCACAGTTGTGAGCGAGCGATTTGGTTGCTGCATAAATTAGTTTGTTCTGGGGCTGCCCTTCCTGAGCAAAGAAAAAAAAGGTGTGAGCCAGAGGCTAAAAAACTGTGAGCTAGCTCACACTAACTCAGCTTAGAGGGAACATTGGTCTCCAGTATCTAGGTGCCTCCCCCGTTTCAACAAAGAAAAAGAGCTAAAGGAAAGACTGGGTGGGGGGGGGAGAGTGTTGGGGGTTTGTTTTAATTACTTTTAAGATGTGATTGGTATTGTTTTTAATTGGTCAGCTGCCTTGGTGGCCCTTCTGAGGGCAGAGAAGTGGGGAGACGTTTTGGAAAATTCTGGGGAAAGGACGGTGAGGGGAAGGGATGGTGGCTCAGTGGTAGAGCATCTGCTCGGTAAGCAGAAGGTCCCAGGTTCAATCCCTGGCATCTCCAAAAAAGGGTCCAGGCAATTAGGTGTGAAAAACCTCAGCTTGAGACCCTGGAGAGCCGCTGCCAGTCTGAGTAGACAATACTGACTTTGATGGACCAAGGGTCTGATTAGGTAGAAGGCAGCTTCATATGTCCATATGTCCAAAATAAATTAACTAACAGATGGTGAGAATATTGAGTGAACAATAGCAAGGCCACACATCTTCTCTTGTTAGGAACTGAAAAGAAAGCAGTGCATAAGAAATGGTTGCCAGTTTGGTGTAGAGCCAGTTTGGTGTAGTAGTTAAGTGTGCGGACTCTTATCTGGGAAAACCAGGTTTGATTCCCCACTCCTCTGCTTGTCACCTGCTGGAATGGCCTTGGGTCAGCCATAGCTCTGGCAGAGCTGTCCTTGAAAGGGCAGCTGCTATAAGAGCTTTCTCAGCCACACCCACCTCACAGGGTGTCTGTTGTGGGGGAGGAAGATAAAGGAGATTGTGAGTCACTCTGAGACTCTGAGATTCAGGGTGGAGGGCGGAATATAAATCCAATGTCGTCGTCTTCTTCCTCCCCCCTCCCCCTCTCAAACTACTATTGCCACAGTGGAAATTAGACATGCCATCTGACTTTTCTCTTTGGCATTAAAAAATGTGGGATGCCTATATTCTGGTGAAGAATATTAAAGAAATTGAACTTCTGCCTTCATCATCAAACTTTGCTGCCGTACAGTTTCCTATTTTAGAGTATTTAACAGCTCAAAATGAAATTCCTAAAACGATTAGATGCTATGTCTCTATGGTAAGATCTTTTCCTTTTATTCTATGTATGGTTTTCACTTTAAACATCTGTGTCATTATGTCTATAGCAGGGGTGGCCAAACTGTGGCTGGGGAGCCACATGTGACTCTTTCATACATATTATGCGGCTCTTGGAGAGCCAGTCTGGTGTAGTGGTGAAGTGTGCGGACTCTTATCTGGGAGAACCAGGTTGTGAGCTGCTCTGAGACTCTTCGGAGTGGAGGGCAGGATATAAATCCAGTATCATCTTCTTCAAAGCCCCCACCGCCCCTTTGGCCAGCTTGAAGAAGACATTTGTCTCTTTAAATCACTTGTTCAAGTCAAGCCACCCACCAGCTTGGAGAATGCTTTTAAAGTTAACTTTGCTTTCTTTCCACCTCTCCCTCCCCATTTTTCCTTCCTTCCTTCCTTCCTTCCTTCCTTCCTTCCTTCCTTCCTTCCTTCCTTCCTTCCTTCCTTCCTTCCTTTGGAGAGCCAGTTTGGTGTAGTGGTTAAATGTGCGGACTCTTATCTGGGAGAACCGGGTTTGATTCCCCACTCCTCCATTTGCACCTGCTAGCATGGCCTTGGGTCAGCCATAGCTCTGGCAGAGGTTGTCCTTGAAAGGGCAGCTGCTGTGAGAGCCCTCTCCAGCCCCACCCACCTCACAGGGTGTCTGTTGTGGGGGAGGAAGGGAAAGTAGATTATGAGCCGCTCTGAGACTCTTCGGAATGGAGGGCGGGATATAAATCCAATATCTACTTCTTCTTCTTCTTCCTTCCTTCCTTCCTTCCTTCCTTCCTTCCTTCCTTCCTTCCTTCCTTCCTTCCTTCCTTCCTTCCTTCCTTCCTTCCTTCCTTCCTTCCTTCCTTCTCTCAAGCAGCTGGCATTCATGTCTTGAGGCTCTCAGACATCTGATGTTTATTCTATGTGGCTCTTACGTTAAGCAACTTTGGCCACCCCTGGTCTATATATACAAGGAACACTGTGTTTTATCAGATCTGAACCTATTTTGTCTCACGCTTGTACTTAGTATTGTATAATGAGTTGGTTAGGTTGTACATGTTTTATTTGATCATATTGAAAACACAATAAAGATTATATTGGGGGGGGGGGGGTTTCAGTTTGAGACCAATGGCACCTCAGAGGTCATGACTGAGGTAACTTTTCTTTGGTGTATGACTTTACTTATACCAAAGAAAAATTACCTCAGTCATAACAAGCTGATTGGGAGGGGGGCAGCCACGAAACACTGAGCCATCTGAAAGGACTTTGCTGCCACCCTCCCCTGAGGCAGGAGTGAACGCCTCACAGTCGGACATTATGAGGCGTCTCCCTGGCCTATTGTTCTGCCCAGCCAATCACAAGGCTCAGAGTCAGGTCTTCATTTGCATGCCTCACAGTATATAACTGCACGGCTGCTGCGAGGTCACTATCATTTGCAGAGGGGCTAAGGAAGAAGGGGAGGGGAACAAAACCAACCAAGACATGGCTGCTGCCCGCAGGGGCAGAAAGGCCGCCGCCTACTGGAGGAGGAGGAAGCGGCGGCAGACGTGGTCCGCAAGGGTTCAGACGAGGCGCAAGAAGCTACGTTCCAAGCAAAGGAGGAGGACCGGAACCCAACGCGCCGTAAGATTTGCAAGGAGTCGCTATCGAGCGAGGCGAAATACAACAACCAGGCATTTCGACAGGCGGCTGCGGAAGAGGGTGCTTTCGGGCTACAGGACCAGGTATCCTGCACGCTCCAACAGTAGAAAAGCCTATCGTGGGATGCCACGGAGGGTAGGCAGACCGAGGAGAGACAGGCGAAAAAGTGGCGTTAGGTCTAGATACCTGCGTGCCACTCTAAAGAAAACAGCCAGGAAGAACCGAGCCAACCACCCGAGGCTTGCCGTCCCCCAAAAAGGCCGAAGGAAAACACGTAAAAACGAAGACGATATTTTCTACAGTATGGCCAACACTTCCAGTTTGGATGGAACCCCTGAGGAGAGGCAGTCCAAGAAACACTCGGTTCATTTTGCCAATTCCACCAACATGAGGACCAAGGAGACGGAGCAGCACTTGCAAGACGACTCCGTCGATAACCAACCAAGCCAGCAGCCAGTGGTACCCAAGAAACGTGGCCGGCATTCGGCCACCTCGGCCCAGAGAAGCCGATAAAGCTCTCGCCCGCATCCCTCACTCTTCTCCGAACAGCAGCCTGCAGGCCTCAGGAAACATGAAGAAGAAGGGAGAGGAAAAGAAACCCACCAGCCTGCTTGTAAGATCCAAGAGAGTTCGTATTTCACTCTAGATGAACGAGACCAGCTAACACCTACACCGACCATGAAAACAAATAATTTTGCTGAACCACTGGAACTAGTATTTTCAGTGGAAGGGGGGGAGGGGTGCAAATTTGTGATCCATTGCACGCTTCATAGGCAAGATGTCACCCGCAAAGTAAAAGACCCATCTCCTCTGCGTCCACCCACTGAGAGAAATGTCTTTACTCGGTATCAGAAGAAAAATAAACTGCCTGTACCTTTAATGGAGTACCACGAGACACGAGTAGAGATTTGTCATCTTTTAGTAAAGGACTACTGTATCTTGGTGTCTTTCCCTCCAAGGAATTCGTCTTAAAATGCTAATAAAGCTGGATCTTTTTAACATGTATACTGTGCTGTGGAATTCCCTCTGAAGAGAAATTGAGGGGGGGTGAGGCGTTTGAGGAATGAGAGAGGTTTCTTGTGTGAGGGGAAATGTTCTCCCCAGTAAAACCAAAGCCACTTTAAAGCCAGTATCAGTTACCATCAGCATCTCCCAACGCAGTTAGCAATTCGTTCATAAATACTTGATACATACGGGTACACCAACACCTGAAGAGCATACACATGAATACACATGAAGCTGCTTTATACTGAATCAGACCAGAGCTTTTTCTGTAGCAGGAGCTCCTTTGCATATTAGGCCACACAGCCGTGAGGTAGACAATTTTCCAAGAGCTTACAGGGCTGTTAGTCCTTTTAACTGGAGATGCCAGGGGTTGAACCTGGGACCTTCTGCATGCCAAGCAGATGCTCTATCAATGAGCCACAGTCCCTCCTCAGGAGCCATGCTTCCTCATACCTCACCTCTTTTGAAAGCATGTGCATGAACTGTAAGACAAGACCCCCCCTTCCTGGTTTAAATTTCAACTGAGCCAAGAATTCACTATTCTGGCAAAATTGTTGGTCCGTCAGTATCAGCTCTTTGTCTACGACATGGCATTCAAGGATACCGATCCAGGTATGTAAGTCAAGAGCATATGAAGCTGAACACACAAAAAGCAGTAGAATAATGCTAATAGTTACATTAAAGAAAATTTACATTCAACGGGGTAGCCCTAAAACAGACTTCCTTATTTACATCGTTTATACCCCCACCTTTCTTCCGGCGAAATGGCGCACAGCGTTCTCTACTCCATGTTATCCTCACAACACACACTCTGAGGTAAGACACGCTGAGGATGTGGAACAGGCCCAGGGTCAACCAGACACGGCCATGTTCTGGCATGATGTGAAAATAGGGTTGAATTAAGCTAGCTTTAATTAATTGGAAGGAAATTTCACATGCATGGCAGCATGGTCGTGTGAACATCTGAAGCTGCCTTCTACTGAATCAGACCCTGGATCCCTCAAAGTCAGTATTGTCTACTCAGACTGGCAGCGGCTCTCCAGGGTCTTAAGTGGAGGTTTTTCATGCCTATTTGCTCGGACCCTTTTTTGAAATTGGAGATGCCGAAGATTGAACCTGGGACCTTCTGCTTGCCAAGCAGATGAAAATATGAACATATGAAGCTGCCTTATATTGAATCAGGCCCTTGGTCCATCAAAGTCAGTATTGTCTTCTCAGACTGGCAGCGGCTCTCCAGGGTCTCAAGCTGAGGTTTTTCACACCTATTTGCCTGGACCCTTTTTTGGAGATGCCGGGGATTGAACCTGGGACCTTCTGCTTGCCAAGCAGATGCTCTACCACTGAGCCACCGTCCCTCCCCAAAATATATGAACATATGAAGCTGCCTTCTATTGAATCAGACCCAGCTTTGATTTGGGCAGTACTTGCTGAGGGACTTCTGTTTCTCCTAGACTTTATGGTATACCATAGAGTCTCTCCTGTGAAGGTAACATTTGCTCTAAGGGGACGTAATCTCTGGAGATCAGTTATCATTCTGGGAAAGCTCTATCCCCCTCCTGGAGGTTGGCTACCCTGTTAACTGGGCCATTGTGTCTGTCTGAATGCAGGCCACTCTAGTGAGAGGAAGGAAGGAAGGAATATAGCTTGGGAGAGGGAGAGGTGGAAAGAAAGCAACCTTAACTTTAACCACAGAGATGTGGTTAAATTTTTGCCTGATATGTGAATGCTGACATGGGATGCTGAAATGGGGTAATCTACGTTAAATAGGGATGGGTGGGAGGAAAATTATTTTTGAACGTCCTCATTCCTTCTGCACAGCTCTTATTGTACCAGGAACCGATAAAAACAGAAAACCCAAAAAATATTACAGGGCTCTTAGTGCAGGGGCAACTGTAAGCTCCAGGAGGACTGGCTATATCAGGGGGTGTGGCCTAATATGCAAAGAAGTTCCTGCTACTAAAAGAGCCCTGCATAGTACCGAGAGGTCCTGCTTTGATTCTCAACAAAAGGGGCCCAAGGTGACCAAAAACCGCCACAGAGGACAATGAAAAGGGTGGCAGCCCGGCTGTTCTCACTTCGGCCTGAAGTCACTTATGGTACCTTCTTCCCTGGATCTTCAGACAGGCTGAAGTACAAAGAAGCCTCGGCATCCGCCTGGATCCAGAACGTGTAGTTGTTTGTCTGAGGTGCCACAAAAAAGCCACGTAGCCGGGCACTGGGGGACGGAAGAGACACAGTACATGAAGCAGGCTTGCAAACAAATAAAGAGAACAGCAGCACCTCGAAGACTAACAGATTTTATTGTAGTGTAAGCTTTCGAGAAGCACAGCTCTCTGTGTCAGATGCATTACAGACAGTCACTCTCTAGGGCAGGGGTGTCAAACACGCGGCCTGAGGACCAAATCAAGCCCCCAGAAGGCTCCTATCAGGCTCGCAAGCAACTCACAGTTGTCTGTTTCCTTCTCCCTCTCTCTTGCTTCCTTCTGCATCCCAACTTCCTTTGCCAGGCTTACTCAATTGCACAGCAGAGCTACAGAGCAAAGCTCTTCCCTTGGGGAGGAAGTGGGGGAAGGAGAGCTAGCTTTGCTAGGCTCTCTCAATTGCACAGCAGAGCTACTGAGCCAAGCCTCTCTCTTCCTTCTGTTGGTTGAGGCTCAACAAGTCAGTGAGGTGGATTAGGCTGAGTGTGTGTGTTTGTATCCTTTATAAAGTTTATATCTCCCCTACTTGGCATTGCATTTTATGGCACACAGGGCCCGACCCGACAAGGTAAAGATCCGGCCCTCATAACAAATGAATTCGACACCCCTGCTCGAGGGAACCTTGGGGAACTACATTCTCAGAGAGAAGCGGTCTAAGGATCGCTAGCAGAGCATCTTCAGAAGCCTCACCAAAGTATGATTCCCAATTCCCAATTAAACACTTATTTTCTTTAAGATTATTTGTGGCATAGGTCTGCCCTATTCAGGGGTGGCCAAACTTGCTTAACTCAAGAACCACATAGAATAAACGTCAGATGTTTGAGAGCCCAAAAACATGAACATCAGATATTTACACCAATTTGCTGTAGTGGTTAAGTGAGTGGACTCTTATCTGGGAGAACCGGGTTTGATTCCCCACTCCTCCACTTGCACCTGCTAGCATGGCCTTGGGTCAGCCATAGCTCTGGCAGAGTTGTCCTTGAAAGGGCAGCTTCTGTGAAAGCTCTGTCAGCCCCACCCACCTCACAGGGTGCCTGTTGTGGGGGGAGAAGATATGGGAGAGCGTAAGCTGCTCTGAGTCTCTGATTCAGAGAGAAGGGTGGGGTATAAATCAGTCTTCTTCTGGAGGGAGGGAGGGGGGGAGGGAAGGAAGGAAGGAAGAAAGGAAGGAAGGAAGGAAGGAAGGAAGGAAGGAAGGAAGGAAGGAAGGAAGGAAGGAAGGAAGGAAGGAAGGAAGGAAGGAAGGAAGGAAGGAAGGAAGGAAGGAAGGAAGGAAGGAAGGAAGGGAGGGAGGGAGGGAGGGAGGGAGGAAAGGAAGGCAGGAAAGAGAGTAAGGAAAGGAAAGGAAAGGAAAGGAAGGAAGGAAGGGAGGGAGGGAGGAAGGAAAGGAAAGGAAAGGAAAGGAAAGGAAAGGAAAGGAGGGAGGGAGGAAGAAAGGAAGGAAGGAAGGAATGGAGGAGGGAGGAAGATAGATGGATGGATGGATGGATAGATAGATAGATAGGTAGGTAGGTAGGTAGGTAGGTAGGTAGGTAGGTAGGTAGGTAGGTAGGTAGGTAGGTAGGTAGGTAGGTAGATAGATAGATAGATAGATAGATAGATAGATAGATAGATAGATAGATAGATAGATAGATAGATAGATAGATAGATAGATAGATAGATAGATAGATAGATAGATAGATAGATAGATAGATAGATAGATAGATAGATGATGAGAGAGAGAGAGAGAGAGAGAGAGAGAGAGAGAGAGAGAGAGAGAGGAGGGACATGGAGGTAGAAAGAAAGCAACTTTAAAATGTATTCTCTAGCTGCCAGCTGGCTTGGCTTGGAGAAGTGGTTTAAAGAGACAAATGCCTTCTCCAAGCCAGCTGATGGGGGTGGTGGGGGCTTTGAGAGCCACACAATATATGTGAAAGAGCCACATGTGGCTCCCAAGCTGCAGTTTTGCCATCGCTCTATATTCATGCAAAAAAAAATGCCATGAATTATCACATTATAGTACAAAGCAGAGTCCTTCAAAGATCACGGCGTACCTGAATGGTTGTTGTCCCCCTGGCAGGAGACCTAATGGCAAACTAGCATTAGGCACCAGCTGCTGCCTGTATTCAGGGGCGGCTTCACCAGGGCTTGTGTCCGTGCCTTCCCAGACTTCAAAAAGAAGCCCTCTGTTTCCTGGGAAATTGCAAACAAAAATTACATCATCGTGGTTTGTGAAAATTTTGACCTCGCCAATGGAGGCATACCAGAAACTCTTCGTATAGACGAATACTTAAAAAATGTAGGAGGAGATCAGATGATAAACCTGAATGTTTTTACTACAGAATTTCCAGTGATTCCTCGAGCCATCTTTTCCAATTCCAGGTAGCTCTATACTAAGAACCAGAGCCTTTTTTTCAGGAGCCCAGCAGGAACTCATTTGCACATTAGGCCACACCCCTGAGGTCACCACTGTTTCCCACAGGGTTTTTTTGGTAGAAAAAGCCCAGCAGGTATCCATTTGCACAATTAGGTCACACCCACTGACATCACCATTGTTTCACACAGAGCCTTTCTTGTAGAAAAAGCCTAGCAGGAACTCATTTGCATATTATGCCACACACCCTGAGGCCACCATTGTTTCACACAGGGTCTTTTTGGTAGGAAAAAGCCCAGCAGGAACTCATTTGCATATTAGGTCACACCCCCTGATGTCACCATTGTTTCACACAGGGCCTCTGTAGTGGAAAAACCCTAGCAGGAACTCATTTGCATATTAGGCCACACCCCTGATGTCACAATTGTTTCACACAGGGTCTTTTTGGTAGAAAAAGCCTAGCAGGAACTAATTCGCATATTAGGCCACACACCCTGAGGTCACCATTGTTTCACACAGGGCTTTTTCTGTAGAAAAAGCTCAGCAGGAACTCATTTGGCTATCCAGACACACCCCCTGACACCAAGCCAGCCAGAACTACGTTCCTGGGCATTCCCGCTTCCCAAAAAGCCCTGGTAAGAACTTCCTGTGAGTAGATGAGGCCTCCTTTTTCTTTTTTTCCGCCACTGCTTCTAGCAGCAGCAGGGAATGGGGTGCCCTCTCCCCACTGGGGGGCTTGGCAGACCAGGCTTGGATAAAGGGGGGAATTGCCTTGCTGGATGGGGCTAAATTTATTTTTATTGCATGGTTTTAATGCTTGCTTTAAACTTTCTACACTGTTGGGTCCATAAGATGCCTGTAGGGTTGGTAAGCATGTTTGAGATGCAACAGGGGCTGGGGGGACATTCTGAGAGCTGGACGACAGTTTCAAGAGGGGATTGGATCAACATCTGGAGCAGAGGTCCATCAGTGACTATTAGCCACAGGGTACCGATGGAACTCTCTGTCTGGGGAAGTGATGCTCTGTATTCTTGGTGCTTGGGGGGCACAGTGGGAGGGCTTCTAGTGTCCTGGCCACCTCCGGTGGACCTCCTGATGGCACCTGGCTTTTTTGGCCACTGTGTGACACAGAGTGTTGGACTGGATGGGCCATTGGCCTGATCCAACATGGCTTCTCTTATGTTCTTATGTGACACAGAGTGTTGGACTGGATGGGCCATTGACCTGATCCAACATGGCTTCTCTTATGTTCTTATGTGACACAGAGTGTTGGACTGGATGGGCCATTGGCCTGATCCAACATGGCTTCTCTTATGTTCTTATGTGACACAGAGTGTTGGACTGGATGGGCCATTGGCCTGATCCAACATGGCTTCTCTTATGTTCTTATGTCTGGGGCAGGGATGCTCTGTATTCTTGGTGCTTGGGGGGGGCACAGTGGGAGGGCTTCTAGTGTCCGGTGGACCTCCTGATGGCACCTGGCTTTTTTGGCCACTGTGTGACACACAGTGTTGGACTGGCTGGGCCATTGGCCTGATCCAACATGGCTTCTCTTATGTTCTTAAGCGTCACCCCACAACATGTCAACATCACCAGAACTGATGCTGCACACCGTGCCTACATCACCCAGGGATAACGAAGGCACGCAGGGGGCCACGCTCTGAGTTTCGGACAAAACTCCATGGTAAAATTGCCTTCAGACCACTTAGTTTAGCACGTTGCCCCCAGCCAGGCCGTAGCGAGGGGGTGGGCCGGAAGGTTACTAGCCCTACCAATCAAATCTCTTTGACACCATTACACCCCTCCCCTTCAGTCCCCACACCTTGCAAGAGATGTTTTGCAGGTGTTGGATGCTGCTTTGCCAAGACAATAAACTTGTCTACAGTGCAATGAACACATGCTAAAGAAATACAACCTTATCTATAAGCTTTGAATGCCAGAGGCTCAATCTCGGGTCAGTGTGGAAAAGGGAGGGGACCTATAGTGCCAGCTGCCAGTCAACTGTAGGAACATAATACTGACCAAACATTTTAACTTGTCTTCAGGGGTGGAATTCTAGCAGGAGCTCCTTTGCCTATTAGGCCACACCCCCTTGATGTAGCCAATCCTCCAAGAGCTTCCAGTAGGCCCTGTAAGAAGAGCCCTGTAAGCTCTTGGAGGATTGGCTACAGGGGTGGAATTTTAGCAGGAGTTCCTTTGCCTATTAGGCCACACCCCCTTGATGTAGCCAATCCTCCAAGAGCTTCCAGTAGGCCCTGTAAGAAGAGCCCTGTAAGCTCTTGGAGGATTGGCTACAGGGGTGGAATTTTAGCAGGAGTTCCTTTGCATATTAGGCCACACCCCCTTGATGTAGCCAATCCTCCAAGAGCTTCCAGTAGGCCCTGTAAGAAGAGCCCTGTAAGCTCTTGGAGGATTGGCTACAGGGGTGGAATTTTAGCAGGAGTTCCTTTGCATATTAGGCCACACCCCCTCGATGTAGCCAATCCTCCAAGAGCTTCCAGTAGGCCCTGTAAGAAGAGCCCTGTAAGCTCTTGGAGGATTGGCTACAGGGGTGGAATTTTAGCAGGAGTTCCTTTGCATATTAGGCCACACACCCCTGATGTAGCCAATCCTCCAAGAGCTTACAGTAGGCCCTGTAAGAAGAGCCCTGTAAGTTCTTGGAGGATTGGCTACAGGGGTGGAATCCTAGCAGGAGCTCCTTTGCATATTAGGCCACACCCCCTTGATGTAGCCAATCCTCCAAGAGCTTACAAGGCTCTTTTTTTGTAAACTTCCGGAGGATTGGCTACATCAGTGGGTGTGGCCTAATATGCAAAGGAGCTCCTGACAGAATTCCACCTCTGCTTGTCTTCGTTATAACTGTAATGGTTAGCGTCCTAGTGATACACCAGAAACATTAGTAGTAATATTCATTATATAGGTATATATTATATTATTATTATTATTAATATATTATATTATTATTCATTATACAGGTAATGATTAGCATTTTTAGAATAAACTTCAAACGTCTGCTGAGTGATAAATTACTTAGAATCATAGAGTTGGAAGGGACCTCTAGGGTCATCTAGTCCAACCCCCTGCATAATGTAGAAAACTCACAAATACCTCCCCCTAAATTCACAGGAACCTCATTGCTGTCAGATGGCCATCTAGCCTCTGTTTAAAGACCTCCAAGGAAGGAGAGCCCATCACCTCCCGAGGAAGCCTGTTCTACTGAGGAACCACTCTAAACTCACAAACACCTCCCCCTAAATTCACAGGATCCTCATTGCTGTCAGATGGCCATCTAGCCTCTGTTTAAAAACCTCCAAGGAAGGAGAGCCCACCAGCTCCCGAGGAAGCCTGTTCTACTGAGGAACCGCTCTAAACTCACAAACACCTCCCCCTAAATTCACAGGATCTTCATTGCTGTCAGATGGCCATCTAGCCTCTGTTTAAAGACCTCCAAGGAAGGAGAGCCCACCACCTCCCGAGGAAGCCTGTTCCACTGAGGAACCGCTCTAACGGTCGGGAAGCTCTTCCTAATGTTGAGCCGGAAACTCTTTTGATTTAATTTCAACCCACTGGTTCTGGTTCTACCTTCCCAGGCCACAGGAAACAATTCCACCCCATCCTCTATAGGACAGACCTTCAAGGACTTGAAGATGGTGATCCTATCACCTCTCAGCCGCCTCCTCTCCAGGCTAAACATTCCCAGCTCCTTCAACCTTTCCTCAAAGACTTGTCTGCGTTGTTTATTCATTATTTTAGGTGTAATATATTTAAACAAAAAAGTTTGCCCCCTTAAATGAAAATCCTGGCTGTTCCCCCACCCCCAAACGAAAAATCCTGGCTAAGGGCCTGCCCACTTCTGGGTGACACAGGCACATCGCACGACGTTGCTGTTGGGGGGTGGGGATTTCCTCCTCTGATGGGCAGGAGCCCCCCAAAAACGGGATCCTCACCAACGTTCCCTCTCAGCTGCAGAGTCTTGTGAGCAAAAATTCTACTTTGTGAGCTGCTGGCCTGAAAGCTGTGAGCTGCTGCATCCATGAGTGTGCTCTGGGGCCATCCTTCTTGAGCTGAGAGAAAAGGGTGTGAGCTGGAGGCTAAAAATCTGGGAGCTACCTCAGACTAACCTCAGCTTAGAGGGAACACTGATCCCCCCCCTCAACTGGGGAATCGCAATCCTAAATGCCTGGGAAAAAACCAAGTATAGAAGTATTTGAAGTACATAATGTGGAGCCAGAGCTTTTTTTGAGCAGGAACGCACAGGAACACAGTTACAGCTGATTTGGCATCGGGGGTGTGGCCTAACATGCAAATAAGCTCCTGCTGGGCTTTTTCTACAAAAGAAGCCCCGTGCGAAACAATGGTGATGTCAGGGGGTGTGGCCTAATATGCAAATGAGTTCCTTCTGGGCTTTCCCTACAAATAAAGCCCCGTGTGAAACAATGGTGATGTCAGGGGGTGTGGGCTGACATGCAAATGAGTTCCTGCTGGGCTTTTTCTACAAATAAAGCCCTGTGTAGAGCCAATCTGACTTGCATGGCTGAAGGCGTTCCTCTTCCCTGAGTTGGGGGGGGGGGTGTTGGAGTGTGATATTTGCTTCCCAGACACTGCTCTGCACCTTCCGCCCATCAGAAAAATCCTGCTGAGGCAATTTGTGTGAAGAGAGTGGGGCAGAAACCGACACCGGGCAGAAAGGATCATTTTAAAATACGTGCTTTCCAGTTCCCCACCTCCTGTTGAAGCATCTGACTCAAGGCACTAAGCCCCCATCTTTCCTGGTGAGCCTCTTGTGGACTGTACCTGGCTGAGGTCCGTTGGGGCGTCTGTTTTCGCCAGCTGCTCCAGTCGTGCAGATGATCATTTGTGGAGAAATGTCCTTAATTTGGCAGGGGATACCTGACAAGCAAGAAGGGAAACAGAAATGGAGAGAAGGCAACTTCGGAGCAATTAACCAAGTCAAGCTACTCAGAGGACCCCCCACTAACATCACTAGACACCAGTACACCTTAAGTTCCCCCAACACACACAAAATTAGAAGCTTATCCATTTTTGCCACACTGGCATTCTGATGTTCAGAAGTGAAAGCGGGGCTTTTTTTGTAGCAGGAACTGCTTTGCATATTAGGCCACACACCCCTGATGTAGCCAAACCTCCAAGAGCTCACAGGGCTCTTAGCACAGGGCCCACTGTAAACTCTTGGGGGATTGGCTACATCGGGGGGGGGGGGCCTAATATGCAAAGGCACTCCTCCTAGAATTCCACCCCTGAGGCCACACACCCCTGATGTAGCCAATCCTCCAAGAGCTCACAGGGCTCTTAGAACAGGGCCTACTGTAAACTCTTGGGGGATTGGCTACATCGGGGCGGGGGGTGGCCTAATATGCAAAGGAGTTCCTGCTACAAAAAAATCCCTGATTAAAAGTATCAGGCTCTACATGGCTTTTGATGTGGGAAACTGAAGCACCATCTTCTCTCTTATGTTCCTGCCCAGGAATTAAGATCCCAGCAGGAGGCCCTCCTGACTGTTTCATCAATCTAAAGGGCTTGTCTGGTGGGCACATGTGAGAAGGGCTTTTTGGTGGCAGCCCCACGATTATGGAGAAACCTTCCCAGGGAGATGGCGCCGGACCTAGGTTTGCCAGGTCCCCCTGCCACCGATGGGAAATGGGGTGGTAGGGTTGCCAGATCCATTATACCGTATGGCCCAGCAGACATTTCCGTTCCCCTCCCCCAAGTTCTGATGACCTTGAAGCTCTGGAGGGACTCCAAACCGGCGACCCCCTGCCCCCACGTGGGGATTAAAAAAAAATACCATGGAGAGAATCACAGACTAGGATGAGAACCCAAAGAAAAACCGTGACAAATCACGAATACGATCATAAATTCACTTGTGACGATTAGTGTGTGAACCTTCAAAGTATTTGATTGTCATGATCCATTTCAGTAATTAGTATTGTAAAGTAAGTACGTTATCACTCATCTACAAAACGCATCTAAGCACAATGACATCGGAACAAATCATTTAAAGTTCTTAGTGCTACAAAGTGCTTGTAAGTCAAGTGCCTGTGCAGATTTTCTTCCAAAGGAATATAGGAGGAAGATAGTGGAGATTGTAAGCCGCTCTGGGTCTCTGATTCAGAGAGAAGGGTGGGGTATAAATCTAGTCGTCTTCTTCTTCTTCTCTCAGCCCCACCCACCTCACAGGGTGCTTTGTTGTGGGGGGAGAAGACAGAGGAGATTGTAGGCCGCTCTGAGTCTCTGATTCAGAGAGAAGGGCGGGGTATAAATCTACAGTCTTCTTCTTCTCTCAGCCCCATCCACCTCACAGGGTGTCTGTTGTGGGGGAGAAGACAGAGGAGATTGTAGGCCTCTCTGAGTCTCTGATTCAGAGAGAAGGGCGGGGTATAAATCTACAGTCTGCTTCTTCTTCTCTCAGCCCCATCCACCTCACAGGGTGTCTGTTGTGGGGGGAGAAGACAGAGGAGATTGTAGGCCGCTCTGAGTCTCTGATTCAGAGAGAAGGGCGGGGTATAAATCTACAGTCTGCTTCTTCTTCTCTCAGCCCCATCCACCTCACAGGGTGTCTGTTGTGGGGGGAGAAGACAGAGGAGATTGTAGGTAGCTCTGGGTCCTCTGATTCAGAGAGAAGGGTGGGGTATAAATCTACAGTCTTCTCTTCTTCTCTCAGCCCCATCCACCTCACAGGGTGTCTGTTGTGGGGGGAGAAGACAGAGGAGATTGTAGGTAGCTCTGGGTCTCTGATTCAGAGAGAAGGGTGGGGTATAAATCTACAGTCTTCTTCTTCTTCTCTCAGCCCCATCCACCTCACAGGGTGTCTGTTGTGGGGGAGAAGACAGAGGAGATTGTAGGCCGCTCTGAGTCTCTGATTCAGAGAGAAGGGCGGGGTATAAATCTACAGTCTTCTTCTTCTTCTTGAGAACTAGGCAACAACCTTGATGAGCCCAGAAACTAGGCAGAGCAATAATTGTGCTCAGGCCTTGAATTTAGCAGGAGCTCACAGGAGGGCAAGCTCCTGAACTTTTCTGAGGGTTCCCCTCCTCCTCCTCCCCACCTACCTTGTCCATTGAATAGTAGGTGCAGCTACATAACAGCCCCTGGATTAGGAGAGCGGGCAGCCAGCCAGCCACCAGGGCTTTGCCACACCCCCAGCAGCCCTCATTAACCCCTGGAGAAGCCACGCCACCCTTTCTCCACTTCTTATGTGATTTTGGGCAGCGGGTGGCATTGCTGGCCTTTTGACTGTGGAGGGGGGGGTGGCCAAGGAGAGCCCCAGGCAGTGAAGCCTGCTTGGGCTGGCTGGATCTCTAGCCAGCCCAAGCAGGCCTCTCTCACCCGGGGCTCTCCTTTCTTGCATCAGGCTGCTTTTGGCTGGTGGGAGGGCAATATATACTAACGAGTTATGCTAATGAGTTCCGCCACCTATTTTTCTACAAAACGACCCCTGCTTGTGCTTGTTGCAAAAGAAAGATAGTGTTAGCTGGCAAAGTGAGGATAAATAGCGAAATTAGCGAAAACAATGTCTACTAAGGTTATTACAGTACATACAGAAGGCCCACAACCATGGCCAGAGACCCTCTTAACACACTGTAGCCTGGAGATTAGCTGTAGTCCCGAGAAATTTCCAGGTCTGACCTGGAGGCTGGCAACGTAGCCTGACCCCCCTCCCCCTTCAACTTTTAGGAGGCAACTGAAGACTATTTTAGTTGGGACCCCATTTGATTAAAACGGTACTAAATTGTGATTTTGGCTTTACAAGCTTTTTTAAATTTTATATGTTCATCGACATTGTAACTGCCTGTCGCGCTCCATAAGGAAGACAGGCGGCTAAGATATAATTTAAATAAACAAAGAGTAAATAAATGCAAAAAAAAACTTCTTTCAGCTTTATTACCTGCAACTGTGACTGCCACGGGTGTATCAAAGAAGTCTCCGGTGACGGTGAGCAGAGTTCCACCACCCAGACTCCCTGCAGCTGGAGCCACGGAAAATATTTCTGTAAAAGGAAGGGGGGGGCAGGGTTGAAAATAAATAAATAAATGAGAAAATGTGAAGAGCAACCCTGAAGAGGTCTACTCAGAACCCTCCACGGGTCTATTCATTTGGGTCTACTCCCAGGAAAGCGTTCTTAGGACTACACCGTTAGACATACTGATTGGCTTCCGGCCAAACAAGCACGCTTTGTTCTCATAATAAATTATGCATATTTGAAACACGCATTCAGGATTGCAAAGTGATGACGTTTGCAAATTTACTGGGAAATGGAGAAAAGCAGTGTGCAGGGTCACTCTAGGACTCATGCTAAAAACTCTATGGTGCCATAGAGCAGGGGTGGCCAACGGAAGCTCTCCAGATGTTTTTTTTTGCCTACAAACTCCATCAGCCCCAGCCATTGGCCATGCTGGCTGGGGTTGATGGGAGTTGTAGGCAAAAAACATCTCGAGAGCTACCGTTGGCCACCCCTGCCGTAGAGTTTTACCGCAAATCCTAGAGTGTTTCCGGTATGATGCTCTAGGAATCACGGTAAAACTCTATGGTGCCATAGAATTTTATCTCAAGTCCTAGAGCATCTCTGGCGCAACATCCCCGGTGGAGGGACTTGGCAACCCTAGTCCATGTACTGAATGTGTTCAAAGGCTGCAACCGCTCTGGCATATGAACATATGAAGCTGCCTTCTACTGAATCAGACCCTCGGTCGATCAAAGTCAGTATTGTCTTCTCAGACTGGCAGCGGCTCTCCAGGGTCTTCAGCTGAGGTTTTTTCACACCTATTTGCCTGGACCCTTTTTTGGAGATGCCAGGGATTGAACCTGGGACCTTCTGCTTCCCAAGCAGATGCTCTACCACTGAGCCACCGTCCCTCCCCTCTGGCAGTCTGAATGATCTTATTCTAAGCATGCTCCTGAGACTCTCTTCCAAAACAAGAGTCACAGCCAGAGAAATGGTACATTCTCTACTTCGAAAAGCACTTCACAAACAGAACAACGCTGTGGGGACTGAAGCAGCACTTGGGACCCAGTCTGGGGTCCCCGTCGTTAAAAACCTCAGCGGCCGGGATACA